>NW_028125687.1:0-300104 GCF_965194825.1 Balaenoptera physalus | reverse complement strand
GGAGCATTGTGATGACAAATGACGTGGAGCATTGTGATGACAAGTGTCATGGGGCATTTTGATGAGACTGGCATGGAGCATTATGATGACAAGAGTTCTGGAGCATTTTGATGACAAGCGCATGGAGCATTGTGATGACAGGGCCCATGGAACATTGTGATGAAAAGGACAGGGAACATTGTGATGAATGGGTTCATGGAGCATTGTGATGAAGGTGCCATGGAGCATTGAGATGACAGGCGTCATTAGGAATGGTGGTGACATTGGTCATGGATCATTGTGATGAAAGTGATCATGGAGCAATATGATAACAGGGGCCATGGAGCATTGTGATGACAGGTGTATTGGAGCATTGTGATGAAAGTCGTCATGGATCATTGTGATGACATGTGCCCTGGAACACTGTGATGACACGGTTCATCGAGTATTGTGATGACAAGGGTCATAGCGAATTGTGATGACAGGTGTCATGGGGCCTTGTGATGACATTGATCATCTAGGAATTGTGATGAAAGGTATCATGGAGCACTGAGATGACTGGGGGAATGAACCATTGTTATGAAAATTGTCCTGGATTATCGTGATGACAGCAGTCAAGGAGAATTGTGATGACAGGGATTATGCAGCATTGTGTTGACAAGGGTATGGACTATTGTGATGACAATGGTCGTGGAGCAAAGTGATGTAAGTTTTCATGGAACATCGTGATGAAAAGTGCCTGGGAGCATTGTGACGATAAAGGCCGTTGAGCATTGTGATGACAAGTGTCATGGAGCATTGTAATGAAAGGTTTCATTGTGCACTGTGATGAAAAGGGGGATGGAGTATTGTGATGAAACTGGTCCTGGAGCATTGTGATAACAAATTCATGGAGCATTGTGATGACAGGCATCATGGAGCATTGTGATGACAAGTGTCATGCAATATTGTGCTGACACAGATCATGGAGCATTTTGATGAGAGTGGCCTTGGAAGACAGTGAGGCGAGACGTCATGGGGAATTAGGGTGACAGTGGTCAAGGAGCATTGTGATGAAAGTGTTCATGGAGCAATGCGATTATCAGGACAATGGAGCATTGTGAATACAAAGGCCATGGAACATTGAGATAACAGAGTTCATGGAGCATTGTGATGACAAGTGTCCTGGAACCTAGCGATGACACGGTTCATACAGCATTGAGATGTCCAGGGCCAAGGCGAATTGTGATGACACGTGTCATGGGGCCTTGTGATGACATTGGTCATCTTGCATTGTGATGACAGTTGTCATGTAGAATTTTGATTAAAGGTATCATGGAGCACTGTGATGACAAAGGACAAGGAATATTTTGATGACAAGGGTCATTGAGCAATGGGATGACACAGGAAAGGCGTATTATGATCACAAGTGTTCTGGAGCATTGTGATGACAAGGGCATGGGGCATTCTAATTACAAGGGCCATGGAGCATTGTGATGTCAACGGCATGGAGCATTGTGATGACAGGGTTCTTGGAGCATTGTGATGACAATGGTCATCAAGCATTGTGGTGACAGGGGTCAAAGAGCATTGTGATGAGAAAAACCATAGAGCATAGTGATGTCAGAGGCCATGGAACATTGTGATGACAAGGCCATGGACCATTGTTATGACAAGGGTCATGGAGCATTGTGATGACAAGGGCCATGGAGCATTGTGAATACAAGGGACATGGAGCCTTGTGATGACAAGGGTCATGGATCATTGTAAAAACAGGTATCATTGATCATTGTGATGACAGGGGCATGGAATATTTTAAAGTACGTTGCCATGGAGAGCTGTGATGAAAGGGATCATGTGGATTTGTAATGACAAGGGCCATGGAGCATTGTGATGAAACAAATCTTGGAGTATTTTGATGAAAGTTGTCATGGAGCATTGCGATGAAAAGCACCAAGTAACATTGTGATGACAAGGGCCATCGCACATTGTTATGACAAGTGTCATGGAGCATTGTGATGAGAGGTATCATGGAGCATCGTGATGACAAATGCCATGGAGAATTGTGATGAGAGGTGGCATTGGGCAATGTGAGGAAAGGGGCCATGGAGTACTGTGATTAGAGGGGCCATGGAGCATTGTGATAACAAGTGACATGCAGAATAGTGATGACAGGCGTCATAGAGCATTGTGATGACAATTGACATTTATCATTTTGATGACTGGGGTCATCAGGCATTGTGTTGACAGGGTCACGGAGTATTGTGATGACAAAGGCAATAGAGCATTGTGATGACAGGTGTCATGGAGCACTGTGATGACCTGGGCCATGGAGCATTGTGAACACAAGATTCATGTAGCATTGTGATGACACGGGCATAAAGCATGGTGATGATAACAGACCTGGAGCATTGTGATGACATTGGCCGGGATCATTGTGATTACAGGGATCATGGAGCATTGTGATGACAAGTGTCATGCAATATTGTGCTGACACAGATCATGGAGCATTTTGATGAGAGTGGCCTTGGAGCACAGTGATGAGAGACGTCATGGGGCATTATGGTGACAGTGGTCAAGGAGCATTGTGATTAAAGTGTTCATGCAGCACCGCGATTATCGGGACAATGGAGCATTGTGAATACAAAGGCCAAGGAGCATTGAGATAACAGAGTTCATGGAGCATTGTGATGAAAGTGGTCATGGATCACTGTGATGACAAGTGTCCTGAAACCTAGTGATGACACGGTTCATACAGCATTGAGATGACAAGGGCCAAGGCGAATTGTGATGACACGTGTCATGGGGCATTGTGATGACATTGGTTATCTTGCATTGTGATGACAGGGGTCATGTAGAATTTTGATTAAAGGTATCATGGAGCACTGTGATGACAAAGGCCAAGGAAGATTTTGATGACAAGTGTCATTGAGCAATGGGATGACACGAGTTTGGAGTATTATGATGACAAGTGCTCTGGAGCATTGTGATGACAAGGGCATGGAGCATTGTGATTACAGAGGCCATGGAGTATTTTGATGACAACGGCAGGGAGTATTGTGATGACAGGGGTCATTGAGCATTGTGATTACAAAGACCATGAGGCATTGTGATGACAGGGGCCTTGGAGCATTGTGATGACAATGGTCATCGAGCCTTGTGATGAGAGGGGTCATAGAGCATTGACATGAGAAAGACCATGGAGCATGGTGATGACAGAGGCCATGAAACATTGTGATGACAAGGCCATGTACCATTGTGATTATATCGGTCATGGAGCATTGTGATGACAAGGGCAGGGAACATTGTGCTGACCGGGGTCATGGAGCATTTTGATGACAACTTTCATGGAACGTTTTGATGACAGGGGTCATGGAGCATTGTGTTGAAAGGGAACATGGAGCAGTGTGATTACAGGGTCCATGGAACATTGTGAATACATAGGCCAAGGAACAATGTGATGACAGGGGTCATGTAGAATTGTGATGACAGGGTCATGGAGCATTGTGATTACAGGGGTTATGGGGCACCGTGATGACAGGGGGCATGGAGCATTGTGATGAAAATTGTCCTGGAGCATTGTGATGACAGCGGTCACAGAGAATTGGGATGAAAGGTATCATGCAGCATTGTGAGGACAACGGTCATGGACCATATTGATGACAGGGGTCATGGAACATTCTGATAACAAGGTTCATAAAGCATTTTGATGACAGGGGTCATGGAGCATTGTGTTGACACGGGCATGGAGCATTGTAGTGATAGGATATCTGGAGCATTGTGATGAAAAGCGGATGGAGCATTTTGACGACAGGGTCCAAGGAGCATTGTGCCGACAATGGCATGGAGCACTTTGATGAAAACGGTACTGGAGCACTGTGAGGAAAGGAGTCATGGATCAATGTGATGACAGGGGTCATGGAGCTTTGTGATGACAAGGGTCATGGAGCATTGTGATGACAGGGGACATGGAGCTTTGTGATGACAAGGGTCAAGGAGCATTTTGATGACACGGTCAAGGAACATTGTGATGACAAGATTTCAGGAGCATGGTGATGAAAGGGCATGGAGCATTGTGATTAAAGGTGACAAGGAGCATTGTGATGATATGGGCAGAGAACTTTGTGATGACAGGGTTCATGGAACATTGTGATGAAAAGTGTCATGGAACATTGCGCTGACAGGGATCATGGAGCTTTTTGGTAAGAGAGGCCTAGGAGATTTGTGATGGCAGGCATCATGGGGCATTGTGATGATAGCCGACTTGGAGCAATGTGATGACAAGTGTCATGGGGCATTTTGATGACATTGGTATGGAAAATTATGATGACAAGTGTTCTGGAACATTTTGATGACAAGGGCATGGAGCATTGTGATGACAGGGCCCATGGAGCATTGTGATGAAAAGGGCAGGGAACATTGTGATGACTGGGTTCATGGAGCATTGTGATGAAATTGGCCATGGAGCATTGAGATGACAGTCGTCATGAGGCATGGTGATGACAGTGGTCATGCAGCATTGTGATGAAAGTGATCATGGAGCAATATGATAAAAGGGGCCATGGAGCATTGTGATAACAGTTGTATTGGAGCATTGTGATGAAAGTCGTCATGGATCATTGTGATGACATGTGTCCTGGAACACTGTGATGACACAGTTCATTGAGTATTGTGATGACAAGGGTCATAGCGAATTGTGATGACAGGTGTCATGGGGCATTGTGATGACATTGATCATCTAGGAATTGTGATGAAAGGTATCATGGAGCACTGTGATGATTGGGTGCATGAAACATTGTTATGAAAGTTGTTCTGGATTATTGTGATGACAGCAGTCATGGAGAATTGTGATGACAGCAAACATGGAGAATTGTGATGACAGGGATTATGCAGCATTGTGTTGACAACGTTTTGGACTATTGTGATGACAATGGTCGTGGAGCAATGTGATGAAAGTTTTCATGGAACATCGTGAACAAAAGTGCCTGGGAACATTGTGACGATAAAGGCCATGGAGCATTGTGATGACAAGTGTCATGGAGCATTGTAAAGAAAGGTTTCCTTGTGCACTGTGATGACAAGGGGGATGGAGTATTGTGATGAAACTGGTCCTGGAACATTGTGATAACAAAAGCCATGGAGCATTGTGATGACAGGCATAATGGAGCATTTTGAAGAAAGGGGCCATGGGGAATTGTAATGACAATAGAGAAATGTGATAAAAATGGTCAGCGAGCATAGTGATTAAACTGGTCATTGAGAATTGTGATGAAAAGCGACATAGAGCATTGTGATGACAAAGGTCATGGAACATTGTGTTGAAAAGAATTCTGGAGCATTGTGTGGAAAAAAGCATGGAGCATTGTGAATATAGGGGACATGGAGCATTGTGATGACATGGGCAGGGAACACTGTGATGACAGGTGTTATGGAGCAATGTGATGAAAAGTGTCATGGAACATTGTGATGAGAGGTGCCTTGGAGAATTTTGATGACAGGCGTCATGGGGCATTGAGATGACAGTGGTCATGGAGCATTATGATGAAAGGTGTTATGGAGCACTGTGATTACAGGAGCCATGGAGCATTGTGAATACAAAGGCCATAGAGCATTGAGATTACAGTGGTCATGGAGCATTGTGATGAAAGTGGTCATGGATCATTGTGATGACAAGTGTCCTGGGACCCTGTGATGACATGGTTCATGGAGCATTGTGATGACAACGGTCATGGCGAATTGTGATGACAGTGTCATGAGGCATTGTGATGGCAGTGGTCATCTAGAAATGTGATTAAAGTTATTATGGAGCACATTAATGAGAGAGGCCAAGGAGCATTGTGATGACAAGTGTCATGGAGCATGGTGATGAAACGGACATGGAGCATTATAATGACAAGAGTACTGGAGCCTTGTGATGACAAGGGCATGGAGCATTGTGATTACAGGGGTCATGGAGCAGTGTGATGACAAAGGCTTGGAGCACTGTGATGACAAGGGCCATGGAGCATTGTGATTACAGGGGTCATGGGGCACTGTGATGAGTGAGGTTATGGAGCATTGTGATGAAACGCGTCAGGGAGCACTGTGATTACAGGGGCCATGGAGAATTGTGATGACAAAGGTAATGGAGCATTGTGATGACAGGTGTCATGGAGCATTGAGATGAAACGGGTCATGGATCATTACGATGACAGGGGTCATGGAGAATTGTGATGACTGTGGCCATGGGGAATTTGGATGAAAGGCGTACTGGAGCATTGTGAGGAAATGTTTCATGGAGAATTGTGATGACAAGGGCCATGGAGCATTGTGATGACAGGGATCATGGGGCATTGTGCTTAAAGCGGTCATGAAGCATTGCGATGAAAAGCACTATGGAGCATTGTGATGACAAGGGCCATGGATCATTGTAAAAACAGGTATCATTGGGCATTGTGATGACAGGGGCATGGAGCATTTTTATGTAAGTTGCCATGGAGAATTGTGATGAAAGGGATCATGTGGATTTGTAATGACAAGGCCCATGGAGCATTGCGATGAAACAAATCTTGGAGTATCTTGATGAAAGTTTTCATGGAGCATTGCGATGAAAACCACCAAGGAACATTGTGATGACAAGGGCCATCGAGCATTGTGATGACAAGGGTCATGGAGCATTGTGATGACAGGTGTCATGGAGCATCGTGATGACAAATGCCATGGAGAATTGTGATGAGAGGTGGCATTGGGCAATGTGACGAAAGGGATCATGGAGTACTGTGATTACAGGGGCCATGGGGCATTGTGATAACAAGTGACATGGAGAATAGTGATGACAGGCGTCATAGAGCATTGTGATGAAAAGTGCCATTTAGCATTTTGATGACAGGGGTCATCAGGCATTGTGTTGACAGGGGTCACGGAGTATTGTGATGACAAAGGCAATAGAGCATTGTGATGACAGGGTCATGGAGCACTGTGATGACATGGGCCATGGAGCATTGTGAAGACAAGATTCATGGAGCATTGTGATGACACGTGTATGAAGCATGGTGATGACAACAGACCTGGAGCATTGTGATGACATTGGCAGGGATCATTGTGATTACAGGGATCATGGAGCATTGTGATGACAAGTGTCATGCAATATTGTGCTGACACAGATCATGGAGCATTTTGATGAGAGTGGCCTTGGAGCACAGTGATGAGAGACGTCATGGGGCATTATGGTGGCAGTGGTCAAGGAGCATTGTGATGAAAATGTTCATGGAGCAACGCTATTATCGGGACAATGGAGCATTGTGAATACAGAGGCCATGGAGCATTGAGATAACAGAGTACATCGAGCATTGTGATGAAATTGGTCATGGATCACTGTGAAGACAAGTATCCTGGAACCTTGTGATGACACGGTTCATACAGCATTGAGATGACAAGGGCCAAGGCGAATTGTGATGACACGTGTCATGGGGCATTGTGATGACATTGGTCATCTTGCATTGTGATGACAGTGGTCATGTAGAATTTTGATTAAAGGTATCAAGGAGCACTGGGAGGACAAAGGCCAAGGTAGATTTTGATGACAAGTGTCATTGAGCAATGGGATGACACGGGATTGAAGTATTATGATGACAAGTGTTCTGGAGCATTGTGATTACAAGGGCATGGAACATTGTGATTACAGAGGCCATGGAGCATTGTGATGACAACGGCATGGAGAATTGTGATGACAGGGGTCATTGAGCATTGTGATTACAAAGACCTTGACGCATTGTGATGACAGGGGCCTTGGAGAATTGTGATGACAATGGTCATCGAGCATTGTGATGAGAGGGGTCATAGAGCATTGTCATGAGAAAGACCATGGAGCATGGTGATGACAGAGGCCATGGAACATTGTGATGACAAGGCCATGTACCATTGTGATTACAAGGGTCATGGAGCATTGTGATGACAAGGGCAGGGAACCTTGTGGTGACCGGGGTCATGGAGCATTTTGATGACAACTTTCATGGAACGTTGTGATGACAGGGGTCATGGAGTATTGTGTTGAAAGGGAACATGGAGCAGAGTGATTACAGGGTCCATGGAATATTGTGAATACATAGGCCATGGAACAATGTGATGACAGGGGTCGTGTAGCATTGTGAAGACAGGGTCATGGAGCATTGTGAATACAGGGGTTATGGGGCTCTGTGATGTCAGGGGGCATGGAGTATTGTGATGAAATTGTCCTGGAGCATTGCGATGACAGTGGTCACAGAGAATTGGGATGAAAGTTATCATGCAGCATTGTGATGACAACGGTCATGGATCATATTGATGACAGGGGTCATGGAACATTCTGATAACAAGGTTCATAAAGCATTTTAATGACTGGGGTCATGGAGCATTGTGTTGACACGGGCATGGAGCATTGTAGTGATAGGATATCTGGAGCATTGTGATGAAAAGGGGATGGAGCACTTTGATGACAGGGTCCAAGGAGCATTGTGCTGACAATGGCATGGAGCACTGTGAAGAAAACGGTACTGGAGCACTGTGAGGAAAGGCGTCATGGATCATTGTGATGACAAGGGCCATGGCGCATTGTGCATACAAGGGACATGGAGCCTTGTGAGGACAAGGGTCATGGATCATTGTAAAAACAGGTATCATTGGGCATTTTGATGACAGGGTCATGAAGCATTTTTATGTAAGTTGCCATGGAGAATTGTGATGAAAAGGATCATGTGAATTTGTAATGACAAGGGCCATGGAGCATTGTGATGAAACAAATCTTTGAGTATTTTGACGAAAGGTGTCATGGAGCATTGCGATGAAAAGCACCAAGGAACATTGTGATGACAAGGGCCATCGAGCATTGTGATGACAAGTGTCATTAAGTATTGTGATGACAGGTGTCATGGAGCATCTTGATGACAAATGCCATGGAGAATTGTGATGAGAGGTGGGATTGGGCATTGTGATGAAAGGGGTCATGGAGTACTGTGATTACAGGGGCCATGGAGCATTGTGATGACAAGTGTCATGGAGCATTGTGATGACAGGCATCATGGAGCATTGTGACGAAAGGGGCCATGGGGAATTGTAAAGCCAATAGAGAAATGTGATGAAAATGATCAGCGATCATAGTGATTAAAGTGCTCATTGAGAATTGTGATGAAAAGCGACATAGAGCATTGTGATGACAAAGGTCATGGAGAATTGTGATGAACAGGGTCATGTAGCATTGTGATGCCACAGGCATGGAACATTGTGATGACAAGAATTCTGGAGCATTGTGAGGAAAAAGGCATGGAGCATTGTGATTATAGGGGACGTGGAGCATTGTGATGACATGGGCAGGGAACACTGTGATGACAGGTGTTATGGAGCAATGTGATGACAAGTGTCATGGAGCATTGTGATGAGACGGGCCTTGGAGAATTGTGATGACAGGCGTCATGGAGCATTGAGATGACAGTGGTCATGGAGCATTATGATGAAAGGTGTTATGGAGCACTGTGATGACAAGGGCCATGGAGCATTGTGATGACAGGGTTCATGGGGCATTGTGCTGAAAGCGGTCATGGAGCATTGCGATGAAAAGCGCTATGGAGCATTGTGATGACAAAGGCCATGGAGCATTGTGAATACAAGGGACATGGAGCCTTGTGATGACAAGGGTCATGGATCATTGTAAAAACAGGTATCATTGGGCATTGTGATGACAGGGGCATGGAGCATTTTTATGTAAGTTGCCATGGAGAATTGTGATGAAAGGGATCATGTGGATTTGTAATGTCAAGGGCCATGGAGCATTGTGATGAAACAAATCGTTGAGTATTTTGATGAAAGTTGTCATGGAGCATTGCGATGAAAAGCACCAAAGAACATTGTGATAACAAGGGCCATCGAGCATTGTGATGACAAGTGTCATGGAGAATTGTGATGAGAGGTGGCATTGGGCATTGTGATGAAAGGGGTCATGGAGTACTGTGATTACAGGGGCCATGGAGCATTGTGATAACAAGTGACATGGAGAATAGAGATGACAGGCATCATAGAGCATTGTGATGACAAGTGCCATTTAGCATTTTGATGACAGGGGTCATCAGGCATTGTGTTGATAGGGGTCACCGAGTATTGTGATGACAAAGGCCATAGAGCATTGTGATGACAGGGGTCATGGAGCACAGTGATGACAAGGGCCATGGAGCATTGTGAAGACAAGATTCATGGAGCATTGTGATGACACGGGCATGAAGCATGGTGATGACAAGAGACCTGGAGCATTGTGATGACAAGGGCGTGGAGCATTGTGATTACAGGAGACATGGAGCATTGTGATAACATTGGCAGGGATCATTGTGATTACAGGGATCATGGAGCATTGTGATGACAAGTGTCATGCAATATTGTGCTGACACAGATCATGGAGCATTTTGATGAGAGTGGCCTTGGAGCACATTGATGAGAGACGTCATGGGGCATTATGGTGACAGTGGTCAAGGAGCATTTTGAAGAAAGTGTCCATGGAGCAATGTGATTATCAGGACAATGGAGCATTGTGAATAGAAAAGGCCATGGAGCATTGAGATAACAGAGTTCATGGAGCATTGTGATGAAAATGGTCATGGATCACTGTGATGACAAGTGTCCTGGAACCTACTGATGACATGGTTCATACAGCATTGAGATGACAAGGGCCAAGGCGAATTGTGATGAAACGTATCATGGGGCATTGTGATGACATTGGTCATCTTGCATTGTGATGTCTGTGGTCATGTAGAATTTGGATTAAAGGTATCATGGAGCACTGTGATGACAAAGGCCAAGGAAGATTTTGATGACAAGTGTCATTGAGCAAAGGGTTGACACGGGAATGGAGTATTATGATGACAAGAGTTCTGGAGCATTTTGATGACAAAGGAATGGAGCATTGTGATGACAGTGCCCATGGAGCATTGTGATGAAAAGTGCAGGGAACATTGTGATGTCAAGGTTCATGGAGCATTGTGATGATAGTGGCCATGGAGCATTGAGATGACAGGCGTCATGAGGCATGGTGATGACAGTGGTCATGGAGCATTGTGATGAAAGAGATCATGGAGGAATATGATATCACGGGCCATGGAGCATTGTGATGACAGGGGTCATGGGGCATTGTGCTGAAAGCAGTCATGGAGCATTGCGATGAAAAGCGCTATGGAGCATTGTGATGACAAGGGCCATGGATCATTGGAAAAACAGGTATCATTGGGCATTGTGATGACAGGGGCATGGAGCATTTTTATGTAAGTTGCAATGGAGAATTGTGATGAAAGGGATCTTGTGGATTTGTAATGAGAAGTGGCATGGAGCATTGCGATGAAACAAATCTTGGAGTATTTTGATGAAAGTTGTCATGGAGCATTGCGATGAAAAGCACCAAGGAACATTGTGATGACAAGGGCCATCGAGCATTGTGATGACAAGTGTCATGGAGCATTGTGATGACAGGTGTCATGGAGCATCGTGATGACAAATGCCATGGAGAATTGTAATGAGAGGTGGCATTGGGCATTGTGATGAAAGGGGTCATGGAGTACTGGGAATACAGGGGCCATGGAGCATTGTGATGACATGGGCCATGGAGCATTGGGAAGGCAAGATTCATGGAGCATTGTGATGACACGGGCATGAAGCATGGTGATGACAACAGACCTGGAGCATTGTGATGACAAGGGCATGGAGCATTGTGATTACAGGAGACATGGAACATTGTGATGATATTGGCAGGGATCATTGTGATTACAGGGATCATAGAGCATTGTGATATCAAGTGTCATGCAATATTGGGCTGACACAGATCATGGAGCATTTTGATGAGAGTGGCCTTGGAGCACAGTGATGAGAAATATCATGGGGCATTATGGTGACAGTGGTCAAGGAGCATTGTGATGAAAGTGTTCATGGAGCAACGCGATAATCGGGACAATGGAGCATTGTGAATACAAAAGCCATGGAGCATTGAGATAACAGAATTCATGGAGCATTGTGATGAATGTTGTCATGGATCACTGTGATGACAAGTGTCCTGGAACCTAGAAATGACACGGTTCATACAGCATTGAGATGACAAGGGCCACGCAAATTGTGATGACACGTGTCTTGGGGCATTGTGATGACATTGGTCATCTTGCATTGTGATGACAGTGGTCATGTAGAGTTTACATTAAAGATATCATGGATCACTGTGATGACAAAGGCCAAGGAATATTTTGATGACAAGTGTCATTGAGCAATGGGAAGACACGTGAATGGAGTATTATGCTAACAAGTGTTCTGGAATATTGTAAATACAGGGGCCATGGAGCATTGTGATGAAAAGGCATGGAGCATTGTGATGAGAGGGGTCATTGAGCATTGTGATTACAAAGACCATGAGGCATTGTGATGACAGGGGCCTTGGAGCATTGTGATGACAATGGTCATCGAGCATTGTGGTGAGAGGGGTCATACAGCATTGTGATGAGAAAGACCATGGAGCATGGTGATGACAGATGCCATGGAACATTGTGATGACAAGGCCATGTACTATTGTGACTACAAGGGTCATGGAGCATTGTGATGACAAGGGCAGGGAACCTTGTGGTGACCGGGGTCATGGAGCATTTTGATGACAACGTTCATGGAACGTTGTGATAACAGCGGTCATGGAGCATTGTGTTGAAAGGGAACATGGAGCAGTGTGATTACAGGGTCCATGGAACATTGTGAATACATAGGCCATGGAACAATGTGATGACAGGGGTCATGTGGAATTGTGATGACAGGGTCATGGAGCATTGTGATTACAGGGGTTATGGGGCACAGTGATGACAGGGGGCATGGAGCATTGTGATGAAATTGTCCTGGAGCATTGTGATGACAGCGGTCACAGAGAATTGGGATGAAAGGTATCATGCAGCATTGTGAGGACAACAGTCATGGATCATATTGATGACAGGGGTCATGGAACATTCTGATAACAAGGTTCATAAAGCATTTTGATGACTGGGGTCATGGAGCATTGTGTTGACACGGGCTTGGAGCATTGTAGTGATAGGATATCTGGAGCATTGTGATGAAAAGGGGATGGAGCATTTTGATGACAGGGTCCAAGGAGCATTGTGCTGACAATGGCATGGAGCACTGTGATGAAAACGGTACTGGAGCACTGTGAGGAAAGGAGTCATGGATCATTGTGATGACAGGGGTCATGGAGCTTTGTGATGACAAGGGTCATGGAGCATTGTGATAACACGGTCAAGGAACATTGCGATGACAAGAATACTGGAGCATTGTGATGAAAGGGCATGGAACATTGTGATTAAAGGTGACAAGGAGCATTGTGATGATATGGGCAGAGAACTTTGTGATGACAGGGGTCATGGAGCATTGTGATGAAAAGTGTCATGGAATATTGTGCTGACAGGGATCATGGAGCTTTTTGGTAAGAGAGGCCTTGGCGATTTGTGATGGCAGGCGTCATGGGTCATTGTGATGACAGCGGTCTTGGAGCATTGTGATGAAAATGGTCATGGAGCACTGTGATTACAGGAGCCATGGAGCATTGTGAATACAAAGACTATGGAGCATTAAGATGACAGGTTTCATGGGGCATTGTGATGAAAGTAATCATGAATCATTGTGATGACAAGTGTCCAGGAACCTTGTGATGACACGGTTCATGGAGCATTGTGATGACAAGGACCATGGCGAATTGTGATGACATCTGTCATGGGGCATTGTGATGACAGTGGTCATCTAGAATTGTGATGAAAGGAATCATGGAGCACTGTGATGACAGGGGCCATGGAACATTGTGATGACAAAGGCCATGGAGCATTGTGATGACAAGTGTCATGGGGCATTTTGATGACATTGGCATGGAGCATTATGATGACAAGTGTTCTGGAGCGTTTTGATGTCAAAGGCATGGAGCATTGTGATGAAAGTGCCCATGGAGCATTGTGATGAAAATGGCAGGGAACATTGTGATGACTGGGTTCATGGAGCATTGTGATGAAAGGGGCTATGGAGCATTGAGATAACAGGCCTCATGAGGCATGGTGATGACAGTGGTCATGGAGCATTGTGATGAATGTGATCATGGAGCCATATGATATCAGGGGCCATGGAGCATTGTGATGACAGGGGTCATGGGGCATTGTGCTGAAAGCGGTCATGGAGCATTGCGATGAAAAGCGCTATGGAGCATTGTGATGACAAGGGCCATGGAGCATTGTGAATACAAGGGACATGGAGCCTTGTGATGACAAGGGTCATGGATCATTGTAAAAAGAGGTATCACTGAGCATTGTGATGACAGGGGCATGGAATATTTTAATGTACGTTGCCATGGAGAGCTGTGATGAAAGGGATCATGTGGATTTGTAATGACAAGGGCCATGGAGCATTGTGATGACACAAATCTTGGAGTATTTTGATGAAAGTTGTCATGGAGCATTGCGATGTAAAGCACCAAGGAACATTGTGATGACAAGGGACATCGCGCATTGTTATGACAAGTGTCATGGAGCATTGTGATGACAGGTGTCATGGAGCATCGTGATGACAAATGCCATGGAGAATTGTGATGAGAGGTGGCATTGGGCAATGTGACGAAAGGGGTCAAGGAGTACTGTGATTACAGGGGCCATGCAGCATTGTGATAACAAGTGACATGCAGAATAGTGATGACAGGCCTCATAGAGCATTGTGATGACAATTGACATTTAGCATTTTGATGACAGGGATCATCAGGCATTGTGTTGACAGGGGTCACGGAGTATTGTGATGACAAAGGCTATAGAGCATTGTGATGACAGGGTCATGGAGCACTGTGATGACATGGACCATGGAGCATTGTGAAGACAAGATTCATGGAGCATTGTGATGACACGGGTATGAAGCATTGTGATGACAACAGACCGGGAGCATTGTGATGACATTGGCAGGGATCATTGTGATTACAGGGATCATGGAGCATTGTGATGACAAGTGTCATGCAATATTGTGCTGACACAGATCATGGAGCATTTTGATGAGAGTGGCCTTGGAGCACAGTGATGAGAGACGTCATGGGGCATTATGGTGGCAGTGGTCAGGGAGCATTGTGATGAAAGTGTTCATGGAGCAACGCTATTATCGGGACAATGGAGCATTGTGAATACAAAGGCCATGGAGCATTGAGATAACAGAGTACATCGAGCATTGTGATGAAATTGGTCATGGATCACTGTGATGACAAGTGTCCTGGAACCTAGTGATGACACGGTTCATACAGCATTGAGATGACAAGGGCCAAGGAGAATTGTGATGACACGTGTCATGGGGCATTGTGATGACATTGGTCATCTTGCATTGTGATGACAGTGGTCATGTAGAATTTTGATTAAAGGTATCATGGAGCACTGTGAGGACAAAGGCCAAGGTAGATTTTGATGACAAGTGTCATTGAGCAATGGGATGACACGTGATTGAAGTATTATTATGACAAGTGTTCTGGAGCATTGTGATGACAAGGGCATGGAACATTGTGATTACAGAGGCCATGGAGCATTGTGATGACAACGGCAGGGAGTATTGTGATGACAGGGGTCATTGAGCATTGTGATTACAAAGACCATGAGGCATTATGATGACAGGGGCCTTGGAGCATTGTGATGACAATGGTCACCGAGCCTTGTGATGAGAGGAGTCATAGAGCATTGTCATGAGAAAGACCATGGAGCATGGTGATGACAGAGGCCATGGAACATTGTGATGACAAGGCCATGTACCATTGTGATTATATCGGTCATGGAGCATTGTGATGACAAGGGCAGGGAACATTGTCGTGACAGGGGTCATGGAGCATTTTGATGACAACTTTCATGGAACGTTTTGATGACAGGGGTAATGGAGCATTGTTTTGAAAGGGAACATGGAGCAGTGTGATTACAGGGTCCATGGAACATTGTGAATACATAGGCCATGGAACAATGTGATGACAGGGGTCATGTAGCATTGTGATGACAGGGTCATGGAGCATTGTGATTACAGGGGTTATGGGGCACTGTGATGACAGGGGGCATGGAGCATTGTGATGAAATTGTCCTGGAGCATTGTGATGACAGCGGTCACAGAGAATTGGGATGAAAGGTATCATGCAGCATTGTGATGACAACGGTCATGGACCATATTGATGACAGGGGTCATGGAACATTCTGATAACAAGGTTCATAAAGCATTTTGATGACAGGGGTCATGGAGCATTGTGTTGACACGGGCATGGAGCATTGTAGTGATAGGATATCTGGAGCATTGTGATGAAAAGCGGATGGAGCATTTTGACGACAGGGTCCAAGGAGCATTGTGCCGACAATGGCTTGGAGCACTGTGATGAAAACGGTACTGGAGCACTGTGAGGAAAGGAGTCATGGATCATTGTGATGACAGGGGTCATGGAGCTTTGTGATGACAAGGGTCATGGAGCATTGTGATGACACGGTCAAGGAACATTGCGATGACAAGATTTCAGGAGCATTGTGATGAAAGGGCATGAAGCATTGTGATTAAAGGTTTCATTGTGCACTGTGATGACAAGGGGAATGGAGTATTGTGATGAAACTGGTCCTGGAGCATTGTGATAACAAACTCCATGGAGCATTTTGATAACAGGCATCATGGAGCATTGTGAAGAAAGGGGCCATGGGGAATTGTAATGACAATAGAGAAATGTGATAAAAATTGTCAGTGATCATAGTGATTAAAGTGGTCATTGAGAATTGTGATGAAAAGCGACATAGAGCATTGTGATGACAAAGGTCATGGAGAATTGTGATGAGCAGGGACATGTAGCATTGTGATGCCACGGTCATGGAACATTGTGTTGAAAAGAATTCTGGAGCATTGTGAGGAAAAAGGCATGGAGCATTGTGATTATAAGGGACATGGAGCATTGTGATGACATGGGCAGGGAACACTGTGATGACAGGTGTTATGGAGCAATGTGATGACAAGTGTCATGGAGCATTGAGATGAGAGGTGCCTTGGAGAATTTTGATGACAGGCCTCATGGGGCATTGAGATGACAGTCGTCATGGAGCGTTATGATGAAAGGTGTTATGGAGCACTGTGATTACAGGGGCCATGGAGCATTGTGAATACAAAGGCCATGGAGCATTGAGATGAAATTGGTCATGGATCATTGTGATGACAAGTGTCCTGGGACCCTGTGATGACATGGTTCATGGAGCATTGTGATGACAATGGTAATGGCGAATTATGATGACAATGTCATGAAGCATTGTGATGGCAGTGGTCATCTAGAAATGTGATTAAATTTATTATGCAGCACAGTAATGAGAGGGGCCATGGAGCATTGTGATGACAAGTGTCATGGAGCATGGTGATGAAACGGACATGGAGCATTATAATGACAAGAGTTCTGGAGCCTTGTGATGACAAGGGCATGGAGCATTGTGATTACAGGGATCATGGAGCAGTGTGATTACAAAGGCTTGGAGCATTGTGATGACAAGGTCCATGGAGCATTGTGATTACAGGGGTCATGGGGCATTGTGATGAGTGAGGTCATGGAGCATTAAGATGAAACGAGTCATGGAGCACTGTGATTACAGGGGTCATGGCGCATTGTGATGCCAAAGGCCATGGAGCATTGTGATGACAGGTGTCATGGAACATTGAGATGAAACGGGTCATGGACCATTACGATGACAGGGGTCATGGAGAATTGTGATGACTGTGGCCATGGGGAATTTGGATGAAAGGCGTACTGGAGCATTGTGAGGAAATGTTTCATAGAGCATTGTGATGACAAGGGCCATGGAGAATAGTGATGACAGGTTTCATGGTGCATTGTGCAGAAAGCGTTCATGGAGCATTGCGATGAAAACCACTATGGATCATTGTGATGACAAGGGCCATGGAACATTGTGCATACAAGGGACACGGAGCCTTGTGATGACAAGGGTCATGGATCATTGTAAAAACAGGTATCATTGGGCATTGTGATGACAGGGTCATGAAGATTTTTTATGTAAGTTGCCATGGAGAATTGTGATGAAAAGGATCATGTGAATTTGTAATGAAAAGGGCCATGGAGCATTTTGGTGAAACAAATCTTGGAGTATTTTGATGAAAGTTGTCATGGAGCATTGCGATGAAAAACACCAAGGGACATTGTGATGATAAGGGCCATCGCGCATTGTGATGACAAGTGTCATGGAGCATTGTGATGACAGGTGTCATGGAGCATCTTGATGACAAATGCCATGGAGAATTGTGATGAGAGGTGGCATTGGGCATTGTGATGAAAGGGGTCATGGAGTACTGTGATTACAGGGGCCATGGAGCATTGTGATGATAAGTGTCATGGAGCATTGTGATGACAGGCATCATGGAGCATTGTGACGAAAGGGGCCATGGGGAATTGTAAAGCCAATAGAGAAATGTGATTTAAATGGTCAGTGATCATAGTGATTAAAGTGCTCATTGAGAATTGTGATGAAAAGCGACATAGAGCATTGTGATGACAAAGGTCATGGAGAATTGTGATGAACAGGGTCATGTAGCATTGTGATGCCACAGTCAAGGAACATTGTGATGACAAGAATTCTGGAGCATTGTGAAGAAAAAGGCATGGAGCATGGTGATTATAGGGGACGTGGAGCATTGTGATGACATGGGCAGGGAACACTGTGATGACAGGTGTTATGGAGCAATGTGATGACAAGTGTTATGGAGCATAGTGATGAGACGGGCCTTGGAGAATTGTGATGACAGGCGTCATGGGGCATTGAGATGACAGTGGTCATGGAGCATTATGATGAAAGGTGTTATGGAGCACTGTGATTACAGGGGCCATGGAGCATTGTGAATACAAAGGCCATGGAGCATTGTGATGACAGTGGTCATGGAGCACTGTGATGAAAAGGTAAGGGAACTTTGTGATGACTGGGTTCATGGAGCATTGTGATGAAAGGGACTATGGAGCAAAGAGATGACAGGCATCATGACACGGGCATGAAGCATGGTCATGACCACAGACCTGGAGCATTGTGATGAAAAGGGCGTGGAGCATTGTGATTACAGGAGACATGGAGCATTGTGATGACATTGGCAGGGATCATTGTGATTACAGGGATCATGGAGCATTGTGATGACAAGTGTCATGCAATATTGTGCTGACACAGATCATGGAGCATTTTGATGAGAGTGGCCTTGGAGCACAGTGATGAGAGACGTCATGGGGCATTATGGTGGCAGTGGTCAAGGAGCATTGTGATGAAAGTGTTCATGGAGCAACGCTATTATCGGGACAATGGAGCATTGTGAATACAAAGGCCATGGAGCATTGAGATAACAGAGTACATCGAGCATTGTGATGAAAGTGGTCATGGATCACTGTGATGACAAGTGTCCTGGAACCTAGTGATGACACGGTTCATACATCATTGAGATGACAAGGGCCAAGGAGAATTGTGCTGACACGTGTCATGGGGCATTGTGATGACATTGGTCATCTTGAATTGTGATGACAGTGGTCATGTAGAATTTTGATTAAAGGTATCATGGAGCACTGTGATGACAAAGGCCAAGGAAAATTTTGATGACAAGTGTCATTGAGCAATGGGATGACACGGGATTGAAGTATTATGATGACAAGTGTTCTGGAGCATTGTGATGACAAGGGCATGGAGCATTGTGATTACAGAGGCCATGGAGCATTGTGATGACAACGGCAGGGAGTATTGTGATGACAGGGGTCACTGAGCATTGTGATTACAAAGAAAATGAGGCATTGTGTTGACAGGGGCCTTGGAGCATTGTGATGACAATGGTCATCGAGCATTGTGAAGAGAGGGGTCATACAGCATTGTGATGAGAAAGACCATGGAGCATGGTGATGGCAGAGGCCATGGAACAATGTGATGACAAGGTGATGTACCATTGTGATTACAAGGGTCATGAAGCATTGTGATGACAAGAGCAGGGAACATTGTGGTGACCGAGGTCATGGAGCATTTTGATGACAACTTTCATAGAACGTTGTGATGACAGGGTTCATGGAGCATTGTGTTGAAAGGGAACGTGGAGCAGTGTGATTACAGGTTCCATGGAACATTGTGAATACATAGGCCATGGAACAATGTGATGACTGGGGTCATGTAGAATTGTGATGACAGGGTCATGGAGCATTGTGATTACAGGGGTTATGGGGCACCGTGATGACAGGGGGCATGGAGCATTGTGATGAAAATGGTCCTGGAGCATTGTGATGACAGCGGTCACAGAGAATTGGGATGAAAGGTATCATGCAGCATTGTGATGACAACGGTCATGGATCATATTGATGTCAGGGGTCATGGAACATTCTGATAACAAGGTTCATAAAGCATTTTGATGACTGGGGTCATGGAGCATTGTGTTGACACGGGCATGGAGCATTGTAGTGATAGGATATATGGCGCATTGTGATGAAAAGGGGATGGAGCATTTTGATGACAGGGTCCAAGGAGCATTGTGCCGACAATGGCATGGAGCACTGTGATGAAAACGGTACTGGAGCACTGTGAGGAAAGGAGTTATAGATCATTGTGATGACAGGGGTCATGGAGCTTTGTGATGACAAGGGTCATGGAGCATTGTGATGACACGGTCAAGGAACATTGCGATGACAAGAATTCTGGAGCATTGTGATGAAAGGGCATGGAGCATTGTGATTAAAGGTGACAAGGAGCATTGTGATGATGTGGGCAGAGAACTTTGTGATGACAGGGGTCATGGAGCATTTTGATGAAAAGTGTCATGGAACATTGTGCTGACAGGGATCATGGAGTTTTTGGTAAGAGAGGCCTAGGAGATTAGTGATGGCAGGCGTTATGGGGCATTGTGATGACAGCGGTCTTGGAGCAATGTGATGACAAATGTCATGGGGCATTTTGATGACATTGGCAAGGAACATTATGGTGACAAGTGTTCTGGAGCATTTTGATGACAAGGGCATGGAGCATTGTGATGACAGGGCCCATGGAGCATTGTGATGAATAGGGCAGGGAACATTGTGATGACTGGGTTCATGGAGCATTGTGATGAAAGAGGCCATGGAGCGTTGAGATGACAGGCGTCATGAGGAATGGTGATGACAGTGGTCATGGAGCATTGTGATGAAAGTGATCATGGAGCAATATGATAACAGGCGCCATGGAGCATTGTGATGACAGGTGTATTGGAGCATTGTGATGAAAGTCGTCATGGATCATTGTGATGACATGTGCCCTGGAACACTGTGATGACACGGTTCATCGAGTATTGTGATGACAAGGGTCATAGCGAATTGTGATGACAGGTGTCATGGGGCATTGTGATGACAGGTGTCATGAAGCATCTTGATGACAAATGCCATGGGGAATTGTGATGAGAGGTGGCATTGGGAATTGTGATGAAAGGAGTCATGGAGTACTGTGATTACAGGGGCCTTGGAGCATTGTGATGACAAGTGACATGGAGAATAGTGATGACAGGCGTCATAGAGCACTGTGATGACAAGTGCCATTTAGCATTTTGATGACAGGGGTCATCAAGCATTGTGTTGACAGGGTCACGGAGCATTGTGATGACAAAGGCCATAGAGCATTGTGATGACATGGGTCATGGAGCATTGTGATGACATGGGCCATGAAGCATTGTGAAGACAAGATTCATGGAGCATTGTGATGACACGGGCATGAAGCATGGTGATGACAACAGACCTGGAGCATTGTGATGACAAGGATATGGAGCATGGCGATGAAACGGACATGGAGCATTATAATGACAAGTGTTCTGGAGCCTTGTGATGACAAGAGCATGGAGCATTGTGATTACAGGGGCCATAGAGCTGTGTGATGACAAAGGCTGGGAGAACTGTGATGACAAGGGCCATGGAGCATTGTGATTACAGGGGTCATGGGGCATTGTGATGAGTGAGGTCGTGGAGCATTTATGTGAAACGGGTCATGGAGCACTGTGATTACAGGGGCCATGGAACATTGCGATAACAAGTGACATGGAGAATAGTGATGACAGGTGTCATAGAGCATTGTGATGAAACGTGCTATTTAGCATTTTGATGACAGGGGTCATCAGTCATTGTGTTGACAGGGGTCACGGAGCATTGTGATTACAAGGGCAGGGAACCTTGTGGTGACCGGGGTCATGGAACATTTTGATGACAACTTTCATGGAACGTTGTGATGACAGGGGTCATGGAGCATTGTGTTGAAAGGGAACATGGAGCAGTGTGATTACAGGGTCCATGGAGCATTGTGAATACATAGGCCAGGGAACAATGTGATGACAGGGGTCATGTAGCATTGTGATGACAGGGTCATGGAGCATTGTGATTACAGGGATTATGGGGCACTGTGCTGATGGGGGCATGGAGCATTGTGATGAAAATTGTCCTGGAGCATTGTGATGACAGCAGTCACAAAGAATTGGGATGAAAGGTATCATGCAGCATTGTGATGACAACGGTCATGGATCATTTTGATGACAGGGGTCATGGAACATTCTAATAACAAGGTCCATAAAGCATTTTGATGACAGGGGTCATGGAGCATTGTGTTGACACGAGCATGGAGCATTGTAAGGATATTATATCTGGAGCATTGTGATGAAAAGGGGATGGAGCATTTTGATGACAGTCTCCAAGGAGCATTGTGCTGACAATGGCATGGAGCATTGTGATGAAAGGGGTACTGGAGCACTGTGAGGAAAGGAGTCATGGATCATTGTGTTGACACGGTCAAGGAACATTGCGATGACAAGCATTCTGGAGCATTGTGATGAAAGAGCATGGAGCATTCTGATGAAAGGTGACAAGGAGCATTGTGATGATATGGGCAGAGAACTTTGTGATGACATGGGTCATGGAGCATTGTGGTGAAAAGTGTCATGGAACATTGTACTGACAGGGATCATGGAGCTTTTTGGTAAGAGAGGCCTTCGAGATTTGTGATGGCAGGCGTCATGGGGCATTGTGATGACAGCAGTCTTGGAGCATTGTGATGAAAGGGGTCATGGAGCTCTGTGATTAGAGGGGCCATGGAGCATTGTGAATACAAAGACTATGGAGCATTGAGATGACAGGTTTCATGGAGCCTTTTGATGAAAGTGATCATGGATCATTGTGATGACAAGTATCCTGGAACCTTGTGATGAAACGGTTCATGGAGCATTTTGATGACAGGGACCATGGCAAATTGTGATGACATCTGTCATGGGGCATTGTGATGAGAGTGGTCCTCTAGAATTGTGATGAATGGTATCATGGAGCACTGTGATGACAGGGGCCATGGAACATTGTGATGACAAATGACGTGGAGCATTGTGATGACAAGTGTCATGGGGCATTTTGATGACATTGACATGGAGCATTATGATGACAAGAGTTCTGGAGCATTTTGATGACAAGCGCATGGAGCATTGTGATGACAGGGCCCATGGAACATTGTGATGAAAAGGACAGGGAACATTGTGATGACTGGGTTCATGGAGCATTGTGATGAAGGGGCCATGGAGCATTGAGATGACAGGCGTCATGAGGCATGGTGATGACAGTGGTCATGGAGCATTGTGATGAAAGTGATCATGGAGCAATATGATAACAGGGGCCATGGAGCATTGTGATGACAGGTGTATTGGAGCATTGTGATGAAAGTCGTCATGGATCATTGTGATGACATGTGCCCTGGAACACTGTGATGACACGGTTCATCGAGTATTGTGATGACAAGGGTCATAGCGAATTGTGATGACAGGTGTCATGGGGCATTGTGATGACATTGATCATCTATGAATTGTGATGAAAGGTATCATGGAGCACTGTGATGACTGGGGGCATGAAGCATTGTTATGAAAATTGTCCTGGATTATTGTGGTGACAGCAGTCATGGAGAATTGTGATGACAGGGATTATGCAGCATTGTGTTGACAAGGGTATGGACTATTGTGATGACAATGGTCGTGGAGCAATGTGATGAAAGTTTTCATGGAACATCGTGATGAAAAGTGCCTGGGAGCATTGTGACGATAAAGGCCATGGAGCATTGTGATGACAAGTGTCATGGAACATTGTAATGAAAGGTTTCATTGTGCACTGTGATGACAAGGGGGATGGAGTATTGTGATGAAACTGGTCCTGGAGCATTGTGATAACAAACTCCATGGAGCATTGTGATGACAGGCATCATGGAGCATTGTGAAGAAAGGGGCCATGGGGAATTGTAATGACAATAGAGAAATGTGATAAAAATTGTTAGCGATCATAGTGGTTAAAGTGGTCATTGAGAATTGTGATGAAAAGCGACATAGAGCATTGTGATGACAAAGGTCATGGAGAATTGTGATGAGCAGGGTCATGTAGGATTGTGATGCCACGGTCATGGAACATTGTGTTGAAAAGAATTCTGCAGCATTGTGAGGAAAAAGGCATGGAGCATTGTGATTATAGGGGACATGGAGCATTGTGATGACATGGGCAGGGAACACTGTGATGACATGTGTTATGAAGCAATGTGATGACAAGTGTCATGGAGCATTGTGATGAGAGGTGCCTTGGAGAATTGTGATGACAGGCCTCATGGGGCATTGAGATGACAGTCGTCATGGAGGGTTATGATGAAAGGTGTTATGGAGCACTGTGATTACGGGGGCCATGGAGCATTGTGAATACAAAGGCCATGGAGCATTGAGATGACAGTGGTCATGGAGCATTGTGATTAAAGTGGTCATGGATCATTGTGATGACAAGTGTCCTGGGACCCTGTGATGACATGGTTCATGGAGCATTGTGATGACAATGGTATTGGCAAATTGTGATGACAATGTCATGAGGAATTGTGATGGCAGTGGTCCTCTAGAAATGTGATTAAAGTTATTATGGAGCACAGTAATGAGAGGGGCCATGGAGCATTGTGATGACAAGTGTCATGGAGCATGGTGATGAAACGGACATGGAGCATTATAATGACAAGTGCTCTGGAGCCTTGTATTGACAAGGGCATGGAGCGTTGTGATTACAGGGGTCATGGAGCAGTGTGATGCCAAAGGCTTGGAGCACTGTGATGACAAGGTCCATGGAGCATTGTGATTACAGGGGTCATGGGGCATTGTGATGAGGGAGGTCATGGAGCATTAAGATGAAACGAGTCATGGAGCACTGTGTTTATGGGGGTCATGGCGCATTGTGATGCCAAAGGCCATGGAGCATTGTGATGACAGGTGTCATGGAACATTGAGATGAAACGGGTCATGGACCATTACGATGACAGGTTTCATGGAGAATTGTGATGACTGTGGCCATGGGGAATTTGGATGAAAGGCGTACTGGAGCATTGTGAGGAAATGTTTCATAGAGCATTGTGATGACAAGGGCCATGGAGCATCGTGATGACAGGGTTCATGGGGCATTGTGCAGAAAGCGTTCATGGAGCATTGCGATGAAAAGCACTATGGATCATTGTGATGACAAGGGTCATGGATCATTGTACAAACAGGTATCATTGGGCATTGTGATGACAGGGTCATGAAGCATTTTTATGTAAGTTGCCATGGAGAATTGTGATGAAAAGATCATGTGAATTTGTAATGACAAGGGCCATGGAGCATTGTGGTGAAACAAATCTTGGAGTATTTTGATGAAAGTTGTCATGGAGCATTGCGATGAAAAGCACCAAGGAACATTGTGATGACAAGGGCCATCGAGCATTGTGATGACAAGTGTCATGGAGTATTGTGATGACAGGTCTCATGGAGCATCTTGATGACAAATGCCATGGAGAATTGTGATGAGAGGTGGCATTGGGCATTGTGATGAAAGGGATCATGGAGTACTGTGATTACAGGGGCCATGGAGCATTGTGATGACAAGTGTCATGGAGCATTGTGATGACAGGCATCTTGGAGCATTGTGACGAAACGGGCCATGGGGTATTGTAAAGCGAATAGAGAAATGTGATGAAAATGGTCAGCGATCATAGTGATTAAAGTGGTCATTGAGAATTGTGATGAAAAGCAACATAGAGCATTGTGATGACAAAGGTCATGGAGAATTGTGATGAACAGGGTCATGTAGCATTGTGATGCCACAGTCATGTAATATTTTGATGACAAGAATTCTGGAGCATTCTGAGGAAAAAGGCATGGAGCATTGTGATTATAGGGGACATGGAGCATTGTGATGACATGGGCAGGGAACACTGTGATGACAAGTGTTATGGAGCAATGTGATTACAAGTGTCATGGAGCATTGTGATGAGACGGGCCTTGAAGAATTGTGATGACAGGCGTCATGGGGCATTGAGATGACAGTGGTCATGGAGCATTATGATGAAAGGTGTTATGCAGCACTGTGATTACAGGGGCCATGGAGCATTGTGAATACAAAAGCCATGGAGCATTGAGATGACAGTGGTCATGGAGCATTGTGATGAAAGTGGTCATGGATCATTGTGATGACATGTGTCCTGGGACCCTGTGATGACATCGTTCATGGACCATTGTGATGACAATGGTCATGTCGAATTGTGATGACAATGTCATGGGGCATTGTGATGGCAGTGGTCATCTAGAAATGTGATTAAAGTTATTATGGAGCCCAGTAATGAGAGGGGCCATGGAGCATTGTGATGACAAGTGTCATGGAGCATGTTGATGAAACGGACATGGAGCATTATAATGACAAGTGTTCTGGAGCCTTGTGATGAAAAGGGTATGGAGCATTGTGATTACAGGGGCCATGGATCAGTGTGGTGACAAAGGCTTGGAGCACTGTGATGACAAGGGCCATGGAGCATTGTGATTACAGGGGTCATGGGGCATTGTGATGAGTGAGGTCATGGAGCATTGAGATGAAACGGGTCATGGAGCACTGTGATTACAGGGGCCATGGCGCATTGTGATGACAAAGGCCATGGAGCATTGTGATGACAGGTGTCCTGGAGCATTGAGATGAAACGGGTCATGGACCATTATGATGACAGGGGTCATGGAGAATTGTGATGACAGTGGCCATGGGGAATTTGGATGAAAGGCGTACTGGAGCATTGTGAGGAAATGTTTCATGGAGCACTATGATGACAATGGCCATGGAGCATCGTGATGACATGGGTCATGGGGCATTGTGCTGAAAGCGGTCATGGAGCATTGCGATGAAAAGTGCCATGGAGCATTGTGATGACAAGGGCCATGGAGCATTGTGAATACAAGGGACATGGAGCCTTGTGATGACAAGGTTCGTGGATCATTGTAAAAAGAGTTATCATTGGGCATTCTGATGACAGGCGCATGGAGCATTTTTATGTAAGTTGCCATGGAGAATTGTGATGAAAGAGATCATGTGGATTTGTAATGACAAGGGCCAGGGAGCATTGTGATGAAACAAATCTTGGAGTATTTTGATGAAAGTTGTCATGGAGCATTGCGATGAAAAGCACCAAGGAACATTGTGATGAAAAGGGCCATCGCGCACTGTGATGACAAGTGTCATGGAGCATTGTGATGACAGTTGTCATGGAGCATCTTGATGACAAATGCCATGGAGAATTGTGATGAGAGGTGGCATTGGGCATTGTGATGAAAGGGGTCATGGATTACTGTGATTACAGGGGCCATGGAGCATTTTGATAACAAGTGAAATGGAGAATAGTGATGACAGGCTTCATAGAGCATTGTGATGACAAGAGCCATTTAGCATTTTGATGACAGGGGTCATCAGGCATTGTGTTGACAGGGGTCATGGAGTATTGTGATGACAAAGGCAATAGAGCATTGTGATGACAGGGGTCATGGAGCACTGTGATGACCTGGGCCATGGAGCATTGTGAAGACAAGATTCATGGAGCATTGTGATGACACAGGCATGAAGCATGGTGATGACAACAGACCTGGAGCATTGTGATGACAAGGGCATGGAGCACTGTGATGAAAATGGTACTGGAGCTCTGTGAGGAAAGGAGTCATGGATCATTGTGATGACAGGGGTCATGGAGCTTTGTGATTACAAGGGTCATGGAGCATTGTGATGACACGGTCAAGGATCATTGTGATGAGAAGAATTCTGGAGCATTGTGATGAAAGGGCATGGAGCATTGTGATTAAAGGCGACAAGGAGCATTGTGATGATATGGGCAGAGAACTTAGTGATGACAGGGGTCATGGAGCATTGTGATGAAAAGTGTCATCGAACATTGTGCTGACAGGGATCATGGAGCTTTTTGGTAAGAGAGGCCTTGGAGATTTGTGATGGCAGGCGTTATGGGTCACTGTGATGAGAGCGGTCTTGGAGCATTGTGATGAAAGGGGTCATGGAGCACTGTGATTACAGGAGCCATGGAGCATTGTGAATAGAAAGACTATGGAGCATTGAGATGACAGGGTTCATGGAGCATTGTGATGAAAGTGATCATAGATCATTGTGATGACAAGTGTCCTGGAACCTTGTGATGACACGGTTCATGGAGCATTTGATGACAAGGACCATGGCGAATTGTGATGACATCTGTCATGGGGCATTGTGATGACAGTGGTCATCTAGAATTGTGATGAAAGGAATCATGGAGCACTGTGATGACAGGGGCCATGGAACATTGTGATGACAAAGTCCATGGAGCATTGTGATGACAAGTATCATGGGGCATTTTGATGACATTGGCATGGAGCATTATGATGACAAGTGTTCTGGAGCATTTTGATGACAAAGGCATGGAGCATTGTGATGAAAGTGCCCATGGAGCATTGTGATGAAAAGGGCAGGGAACATTGTGATGACTGGGTTCATGGAGCATTGTGATGAAAGGGACTATGGAGCATTGAGATGACAGGCGTCATGGGGCATGGTGATGACAGTGGTCATGGAGCATTGTGATGAAAGAGATCATGAGGCCATATGATATCAGGGGCCATGGAGCATTGTGATGACAGGGGTCATGGGGCATTGTGCTGAAAGCGGTCATGGAGCATTGCGATGAAAAGCGCTATGGAGCATTGTGATGACAAGGGCCATGGAGCATTGTGAATAAAAGGGACATGGAGCATTGTGAATACAAGGGACATGGAGCCTTGTGATGACAAGGGTCATGCATCATTGTAAAAACAGGTATCATTGGACATTGTGATGACAGGGGCATGGAGCAATTTTATGTAATTTGCCATGGAGAGTTGTGATGAAAGGGATCATGTGGATTTCTAATGACAAGAGACATGGAGCATTGTGATGAAACAAATCTTGGAGTATCTTAATGAAAGTTGTCATGGAGCATTGCGATGAAAAGCACCAAGGAACATTGTGATGACAAGGGCCATCGTGCACTGTGATGACAAGTGTCATGGAGCATCGTGATGACAAATGCCATGGAGAATTGTGATGAGAGCTGGCATTGGGCAATGTGACAAAAGGGTTCGTGGAGTACTGTGATTATAGGGGCCATGGGGCATTGTGATAACAAGTGACATGGAGAATAGTGATGACAGGCGTCATAGAGCATTGTGATGACAGGTGACATTTAGGATTTTGATGACAGGTGTCATCAGGCATTGTGTTGACAGGGGTCACGGTGTATTGTGATGACAAAGGCAATAGAGCATTGTGATGACAGGGGTCATGGAGCACTGTGATGACATGGGCCATGGAGCATTGTGAAGACAAGATTCATGGAGCATTGTGATGACACGGGCATGAAGCATGGTGATGACAACAGACCTGGAGCATTGTGATGACATTGGCAGGGATCATTGTGATTACAGTGATAATGGAGCATTGTGATGACAAGTGTCATGCAATATGGTGCTGACACATATCATGGAGCATTTTGATGAGAGTGGCCTTGGAGCACAGTGATGAGAGACGTCATGGGGCATTATGGTGACAGTGGTCAAGGAGCATTGTGATGAAAGTGTTCATGGAGCAACGCTATTATAGGGACAATGGAGCATTGTGAATACAAAGGCCATGGAGCATTGAGATAACAGAGATCATGGAGCATTTTGATGAAAGTGGTTATGGATCACTGTGAAGACAAGTAGCCTTTAACCTAGTTTTGACACGGTTCATACAGCATTGATATGACAAGGGCCAAGGAGAATTGTGATGACACTTGTCATGGGGCATTGTGATGACATTGGTCATCTTGCATTGTGATGACAGTGGTCATGTAGAATTTTGATTAAATGTATCATGGAGCACTGTGATGACAAAGGCCAAGGAAGATTTTGATGACAGGTGTCATTGAGCAATGGGATGATACGGGGATGGAGTATTATGATGACAAGTGTTCTGGAGCATTGTGATTACAAAGGCCATGGAGCATTGTGATGACAACGGCAGGGAGTATTGTGATGACAGGGGTCATTGAGCATTGTGATTACAAAGACCATGAGGCATTGTGATGACAGGGGCCTTGGAGCATTGTGATGACAATGGTCATCGAGCATTGTGATGAGAGGGGTCATACAGCATTGTGATGAGAAAGACAATGGAGCATGGTGATGACAGAGGCCATGGAACATTGCGATGACAAGGCGATGTACCATTGTGATTACAAGGGTCATGAAGCAATGTGATGACAAAGGCTTGGAACACTGTGATGACAAGGTCCATGGAGCATTGAGATTAGAGGGGTCATGGGGCATTGTGATGAGTGAGGTCATGGAGCATTAAGATGAAACGAGTCATGGAGCACTGTGATTACAGGGGCCATGGCGCATTGTGATGCCAAAGGCCATGGAGCATTGTGATGACAGGTGTCATGGAACATTGAGATGAAACGGGTCATGGACCATTACGATGACAGGGGTCATGGAGAATTGTGATGACTGTGGCCATGGGGAATTTGGATGAAAGGCGTACTGGAGCATTGTGAGGAAATGTTTCAATGAGCATTGTGATGACAAGGGCCATGGAGCATCGTGATGACAGGGTTCATGGGGCATTGTGCAGAAAGCGTTCATGGAGCATTGCGATGAAAAGCACTATGGATCATTGTGATGACAAGGGCCATGGAGCATTGTGAATACAAGGGACATGGAGCCTTGTGATGACAAGGGTCATGGATCATTGTACAAACAGGTATCATTGGGCATTGTGATGACAGGGTCATGAAGCATTTTTATGTAAGTTGCCATGGAGAATTGTGATGAAAAGGATCATGTGAATTTGTAATGACAAGGGCCAAGGAGCATTGTGATGAAACAAATCTTGGAGTATTTTGATGAAAGTTGTCATGGAGCATTGCGATGAAAAGCACCAAGGAACATTGTGATGACAAGGGCCATCGAGCATTGTGATGACAAGTGTCATGGAGTATTGTGATGACAGGTGTCATGGAGCATCTTGATGACAAATGCCATGTGGAATTGTGATGAGAGGTGGCATTGGGAATTGTGATGAAAGGGGTCATGGAGTACTGTGATTACAGGGGCCATGGAGCATTGTGATGACAAGTGACATGGAGAATAGTGATGACAGGCGTCATAGAGCACTGTGATGACAAGTGCCATTTAGCATTTTGATGACAGGGGTCATCAAGCATTGTGTTGACAGGGTCACGGAGCATTGTGATGACAAAGGCCATAGAGCATTGTGATGACATGGGTCATGGAGCATTGTGATGACATGGGCCATGAAGCATTGTGAAGACAAGATTCATGGAGCATTGTGATGACACGGGCATGAAGCATGGTGATGACAACAGACCTGGAGCATTGTGATGACAAGGATATGGAGCATGGCGATGAAACGGACATGGAGCATTATAATGACAAGTGTTCTGGAGCCTTGTGATGACAAGAGCATGGAGCATTGTGATTACAGGGTCCATAGAGCTGTGTGATGACAAAGGCTGGGAGAACTGTGATGACAAGGGCCATGGAGCATTGTGATTACAGGGGTCATGGGGCATTGTGATGAGTGAGGTCGTGGAGCATTTATGTGAAACGGGTCATGGAGCACTGTGATTACAGGGGCCATGGAACATTGCGATAACAAGTGACATGGAGAATAGTGATGACAGGTGTCATAGAGCATTGTGATGAAACGTGCTATTTAGCATTTTGATGACAGGGGTCATCAGTCATTGTGTTGACAGGGGTCACGGAGCATTGTGATTACAAGGGCAGGGAACCTTGTGGTGACCGGGGTCATGGAACATTTTGATGACAACTTTCATGGAACGTTGTGATGACAGGGGTCATGGAGCATTGTGTTGAAAGGGAACATGGAGCAGTGTGATTACAGGGTCCATGGAGCATTGTGAATACATAGGCCAGGGAACAATGTGATGACAGGGGTCATGTAGCATTGTGATGACAGGGCCATGGAGCATTGTGATTACAGGGATTATGGGGCACTGTGCTGATGGGGGCATGGAGCATTGTGATGAAAATTGTCCTGGAGCATTGTGATGACAGCGGTCACAAAGAATTGGGATGAAAGGTATCATGCAGCATTGTGATGACAACGGTCATGGATCATTTTGATGACAGGGGTCATGGAACATTCTAATAACAAGGTCCATAAAGCATTTTGATGACAGGGGTCATGGAGCATTGTGTTGACACGAGCATGGAGCATTGTAAGGATATTATATCTGGAGCATTGTGATGAAAAGGGGATGGAGCATTTTGATGACAGTCTCCAAGGAGCATTGTGCTGACAATGGCATGGAGCATTGTGATGAAAGGGGTACTGGAGCACTGTGAGGAAAGGAGTCATGGATCATTGTGTTGACACGGTCAAGGAACATTGCGATGACAAGCATTCTGGAGCATTGTGATGAAAGAGCATGGAGCATTGTGATGAAAGGTGACAAGGAGCATTGTGATGATATGGGCAGAGAACTTTGTGATGACATGGGTCATGGAGCATTGTGGTGAAAAGTGTCATGGAACATTGTACTGACAGGGATCATGGAGCTTTTTGGTAAGAGAGGCCTTCGAGATTTGTGATGGCAGGCGTCATGGGGCATTGTGATGACAGCAGTCTTGGAGCATTGTGATGAAAGGGGTCATGGAGCTCTGTGATTAGAGGGGCAATGGAGCATTGTGAATACAAAGACTATGGAGCATTGAGATGACAGGTTTCATGGAGCCTTTTGATGAAAGTGATCATGGATCATTGTGATGACAAGTATCCTGGAACCTTGTGATGAAACGGTTCATGGAGCAATTTGATGACAGGGACCATGGCAAATTGTGATGACATCTGTCATGGGGCATTGTGATGAGAGTGGTCCTCTAGAATTGTGATGAATGGTATCATGGAGCACTGTGATGACAGGGGCCATGGAACATTGTGATGACAAATGACGTGGAGCATTGTGATGACAAGTGTCATGGGGCATTTTGATGACATTGGCATGGAGCATTATGATGACAAGAGTTCTGGAGCATTTTGATGACAAGCGCATGGAGCATTGTGATGACAGGGCCCAAGGAACATTGTGATGAAAAGGACAGGGAACATTGTGATGACTGGGTTCATGGAGCATTGTGATGAAGGGGCCATGGAGCATTGAGATGACAGGCGTCATGAGGCATGGTGATGACAGTGGTCATGGAGCATTGTGATGAAAGTGATCATGGAGCAATATGATAACAGGGGCCATGGAGCATTGTGATGACAGGTGTATTGGAGCATTGTGATGAAAGTCGTCATGGATCATTGTGATGACATGTGCCCTGGAACACTGTGATGACACGGTTCATCGAGTATTGTGATGACAAGGGTCATAGCGAATTGTGATGACAGGTGTCATGGGGCATTGTGATGACATTGATCATCTAGGAATTGTGATGAAAGGTATCATGGAGCACTGTGATGACTGGGGGCATGAAGCATTGTTATGAAAATTGTCCTGGATTATTGTGGTGACAGCAGTCATGGAGAATTGTGATGACAGGGATTATGCAGCATTGTGTTGACAAGGGTATGGACTATTGTGATGACAATGGTCGTGGAGCAATGTGATGAAAGTTTTCATGGAACATCGTGATGAAAAGTGCCTGGGAGCATTGTGACGATAAAGGCCATGGAACATTGTGATGACAAGTGTCATGGAACATTGTAATGAAAGGTTTCATTGTGCACTGTGATGACAAGGGGGATGGAGTATTGTGATGAAACTGGTCCTGGAGCATTGTGATAACAAACTCCATGGAGCATTGTGATGACAGGCATCATGGAGCATTGTGAAGAAAGGGGCCATGGGGAATTGTAATGACAATAGAGAAATGTGATAAAAATTGTTAGCGATCATAGTGGTTAAAGTGGTCATTGAGAATTGTGATGAAAAGCGACATAGAGCATTGTGATGACAAAGGTCATGGAGAATTGTGATGAGCAGGGTCATGTAGGATTGTGATGCCACGGTCATGGAACATTGTGTTGAAAAGAATTCTGCAGCATTGTGAGGAAAAAGGCATGGAGCATTGTGATTATAGGGGATATGGAGCATTGTGATGACATGGGCAGGGAACACTGTGATGACATGTGTTATGAAGCAATGTGATGACAAGTGTCATGGAGCATTGTGATGAGAGGTGCCTTGGAGAATTGTGATGACAGGCCTCATGGGGCATTGAGATGACAGTCGTCATGGAGGGTTATGATGAAAGGTGTTATGGAGCACTGTGATTACGGGGGCCATGGAGCATTGTGAATACAAAGGCCATGGAGCATTGAGATGACAGTGGTCATGGAGCATTGTGATTAAAGTGGTCATGGATCATTGTGATGACAAGTGTCCTGGGACCCTGTGATGACATGGTTCATGGAGCATTGTGATGACAATGGTATTGGCAAATTGTGATGACAATGTCATGAGGAATTGTGATGGCAGTGGTCCTCTAGAAATGTGATTAAAGTTATTATGGAGCACAGTAATGAGAGGGGCCATGGAGCATTGTGATGACAAGTGTCATGGAGCATGGTGATGAAACGGACATGGAGCATTATAATGACAAGTGCTCTGGAGCCTTGTGATGACAAGGGCATGGAGCATTGTGATTACAGGGGTCATGGAGCAGTGTGATGCCAAAGGCTTGGAGCACTGTGATGACAAGGTCCATGGAGCATTGTGATTACAGGGGTCATGGGGCATTGTGATGAGGGAGGTCATGGAGCATTAAGATGAAACGAGTCATGGAGCACTGTGTTTATGGGGGCCATGGCGCATTGTGATGCCAAAGGCCATGGAGCATTGTGATGACAGGTGTCATGGAACATTGAGATGAAACGGGTCATGGACCATTACGATGACAGGTTTCATGGAGAATTGTGATGACTGTGGCCATGGGGAATTTGGATGAAAGGCGTACTGGAGCATTGTGAGGAAATGTTTCATAGAGCATTGTGATGACAAGGGCCATGGAGCATCGTGATGACAGGGTTCATGGGGCATTGTGCAGAAAGCGTTCATGGAGCATTGCGATGAAAAGCACTATGGATCATTGTGATGACAAGGGTCATGGATCATTGTACAAACAGGTATCATTGGGCATTGTGATGACAGGGTCATGAAGCATTTTTATGTAAGTTGCCATGGAGAATTGTGATGAAAAGATCATGTGAATTTGTAATGACAAGGGCCATGGAGCATTGTGGTGAAACAAATCTTGGAGTATTTTGATGAAAGTTGTCATGGAGCATTGCGATGAAAAGCACCAAGGAACATTGTGATGACAAGGGCCATCGAGCATTGTGATGACAAGTGTAATGGAGTATTGTGATGACAGGTCTCATGGAGCATCTTGATGACAAATGCCATGGAGAATTGTGATGAGAGGTGGCATTGGGCATTGTGATGAAAGGGATCATGGAGTACTGTGATTACAGGGGCCATGGAGCATTGTGATGACAAGTGTCATGGAGCATTGTGATGACAGGCATCTTGGAGCATTGTGACGAAACGGGCCATGGGGAATTGTAAAGCGAATAGAGAAATGTGATGAAAATGGTCAGCGATCATAGTGATTAAAGTGGTCATTGAGAATTGTGATGAAAAGCAACATAGAGCATTGTGATGACAAAGGTCATGGAGAATTGTGATGAACAGGGTCATGTAGCATTGTGATGCCACAGTCATGTAATATTTTGATGACAAGAATTCTGGAGCATTGTGAGGAAAAAGGCATGGAGCATTGTGATTATAGGGGACATGGAGCATTGTGATGACATGGGCAGGGAACACTGTGATGACAAGTGTTATGGAGCAATGTGATTACAAGTGTCATGGAGCATTGTGATGAGACGGGCCTTGAAGAATTGTGATGACAGGCGTCATGGGGCATTGAGATGACAGTGGTCATGGAGCATTATGATGAAAGGTGTTATGCAGCACTGTGATTACAGGGGCCATGGAGCATTGTGAATACAAAAGCCATGGAGCATTGAGATGACAGTGGTCATGGAGCATTGTGATGAAAGTGGTCATGGATCATTGTGATGACATGTGTCCTGGGACCCTGTGATGACATCGTTCATGGACCATTGTGATGACAATGGTCATGTCGAATTGTGATGACAATGTCATGGGGCATTGTGATGGCAGTGGTCATCTAGAAATGTGATTAAAGTTATTATGGAGCCCAGTAATGAGAGGGGCCATGGAGCATTGTGATGACAAGTGTCATGGAGCATGTTGATGAAACGGACATGGAGCATTATAATGACAAGTGTTCTGGAGCCTTGTGATGAAAAGGGTATGGAGCATTGTGATTACAGGGGCCATGGATCAGTGTGGTGACAAAGGCTTGGAGCACTGTGATGACAAGGGTCATGGAGCATTGTGATTACAGGGGTCATGGGGCATTGTGATGAGTGAGGTCATGGAGCATTGAGATGAAACGGGTCATGGAGCACTGTGATTACAGGGGCCATGGCGCATTGTGATGACAAAGGCCATGGAGCATTGTGATGACAGGTGTCATGGAGCATTGAGATGAAACGGGTCATGGACCATTATGATGACAGGGGTCATGGAGAATTGTGATGACAGTGGCCATGGGGAATTTGGATGAAAGGCGTACTGGAGCATTGTGAGGAAATGTTTCATGGAGCACTATGATGACAATGGCCATGGAGCATCGTGATGACATGGGTCATGGGGCATTGTGCTGAAAGCGGTCATGGAGCATTGCGATGAAAAGTGCCATGGAGCATTGTGATGACAAGGGCCATGGAGCATTGTGAATACAAGGGACATGGAGCCTTGTGATGACAAGGATCGTGGATCATTGTAAAAAGAGTTATCATTGGGCATTCTGATGACAGGCGCATGGAGCATTTTTATGTAAGTTGCCATGGAGAATTGTGATGAAAGAGATCATGTGGATTTGTAATGACAAGGGCCAGGGAGCATTGTGATGAAACAAATCTTGGAGTATTTTGATGAAAGTTGTCATGGAGCATTGCGATGAAAAGCACCAAGGAACATTGTGATGAAAAGGGCCATCGCGCACTGTGATGACAAGTGTCATGGAGCATTGTGATGACAGTTGTCATGGAGCATCTTGATGACAAATGCCATGGAGAATTGTGATGAGAGGTGGCATTGGGCATTGTGATGAAAGGGGTCATGGATTACTGTGATTACAGGGGCCATGGAGCATTTTGATAACAAGTGAAATGGAGAATAGTGATGACAGGCTTCATAGAGCATTGTGATGACAAGAGCCATTTAGCATTTTGATGACAGGGGTCATCAGGCATTGTGTTGACAGGGGTCATGGAGTATTGTGATGACAAAGGCAATAGAGCATTGTGATGACAGGGGTCATGGAGCACTGTGATGACCTGGGCCATGGAGCATTGTGAAGACAAGATTCATGGAGCATTGTGATGACACAGGCATGAAGCATGGTGATGACAACAGACCTGGAGCATTGTGATGACAAGGGCATGGAGCACTGTGATGAAAATGGTACTGGAGCTCTGTGAGGAAAGGAGTCATGGATCATTGTGATGACAGGGGTCATGGAGCTTTGTGATTACAAGGGTCATGGAGCATTGTGATGACACGGTCAAGGATCATTGTGATGAGAAGAATTCTGGAGCATTGTGATGAAAGGGCATGGAGCATTGTGATTAAAGGCGACAAGGAGCATTGTGATGATATGGGCAGAGAACTTAGTGATGACAGGGGTCATGGAGCATTGTGATGAAAAGTGTCATCGAACATTGTGCTGACAGGGATCATGGAGCTTTTTGGTAAGAGAGGCCTTGGAGATTTGTGATGGCAGGCGTTATGGGTCACTGTGATGAGAGCGGTCTTGGAGCATTGTGATGAAAGGGGTCATGGAGCACTGTGATTACAGGAGCCATGGAGCATTGTGAATAGAAAGACTATGGAGCATTGAGATGACAGGGTTCATGGAGCATTGTGATGAAAGTGATCATAGATCATTGTGATGACAAGTGTCCTGGAACCTTGTGATGACACGGTTCATGGAGCATTTGATGACAAGGACCATGGCGAATTGTGATGACATCTGTCATGGGGCATTGTGATGACAGTGGTCATCTAGAATTGTGATGAAAGGAATCATGGAGCACTGTGATGACAGGGGCCATGGAACATTGTGATGACAAAGTCCATGGAGCATTGTGATGACAAGTATCATGGGGCATTTTGATGACATTGGCATGGAGCATTATGATGACAAGTGTTCTGGAGCATTTTGATGACAAAGCCATGGAGCATTGTGATGAAAGTGCCCATGGAGCATTGTGATGAAAAGGGCAGGGAACATTGTGATGACTGGGTTCATGGAGCATTGTGATGAAAGGGACTATGGAGCATTGAGATGACAGGCGTCATGGGGCATGGTGATGACAGTGGTCATGGAGCATTGTGATGAAAGAGATCATGAGGCCATATGATATCAGGGGCCATGGAGCATTGTGATGACAGGGGTCATGGGGCATTGTGCTGAAAGCGGTCATGGAGCATTGCGATGAAAAGCGCTATGGAGCATTGTGATGACAAGGGCCATGGAGCATTGTGAATACAAGGGACATGGAGCCTTGTGATGACAAGGGTCATGCATCATTGTAAAGACAGGTATCATTGGACATTGTGATGACAGGGGCATGGAGCAATTTTATGTAATTTGCCATGGAGAGTTGTGATGAAAGGGATCATGTGGATTTCTAATGACAAGAGACATGGAGCATTGTGATGAAACAAATCTTGGAGTATCTTAATGAAAGTTGTCATGGAGCATTGCGATGAAAAGCACCAAGGAACATTGTGATGACAAGGGCCATCGTGCACTGTGATGACAAGTGTCATGGAGCATCGTGATGACAAATGCCATGGAGAATTGTGATGAGAGCTGGCATTGGGCAATGTGACAAAAGGGTTCATGGAGTACTGTGATTATAGGGGCCATGGGGCATTGTGATAACAAGTGACATGGAGAATAGTGATGACAGGCGTCATAGAGCATTGTGATGACAGGTGACATTTAGGATTTTGATGACAGGTGTCATCAGGCATTGTGTTGACAGGGGTCACGGTGTATTGTGATGACAAAGGCAATAGAGCATTGTGATGACAGGGGTCATGGAGCACTGTGATGACATGGGCCATGGAGAATTGTGAAGACAAGATTCATGGAGCATTGTGATGACACGGGCATGAAGCATGGTGATGACAACAGACCTGGAGCATTGTGATGACATTGGCAGGGATCATTGTGATTACAGTGATAATGGAGCATTGTGATGACAAGTGTCATGCAATATGGTGCTGACACATATCATGGAGCATTTTGATGAGAGTGGCCTTGGAGCACAGTGATGAGAGACGTCATGGGGCATTATGGTGACAGTGGTCAAGGAGCATTGTGATGAAAGTGTTCATGGAGCAACGCTATTATAGGGACAATGGAGCATTGTGAATACAAAGGCCATGGAGCATTGAGATAACAGAGATCATGGAGCATTTTGATGAAAGTGGTTATGGATCACTGTGAAGACAAGTAGCCTTTAACCTAGTTTTGACACGGTTCATACAGCATTGATATGACAAGGGCCAAGGAGAATTGTGATGACACTTGTCATGGGGCATTGTGATGACATTGGTCATCTTGCATTGTGATGACAGTGGTCATGTAGAATTTTGATTAAATGTATCATGGAGCACTGTGATGACAAAGGCCAAGGAAGATTTTGATGACAGGTGTCATTGAGCAATGGGATGATACGGGGATGGAGTATTATGATGACAAGTGTTCTGCAGCATTGTGATTACAGAGGCCATGGAGCATTGTGATGACAACGGCAGGGAGTATTGTGATGACAGGGGTCATTGAGCATTGTGATTACAAAGACCATGAGGCATTGTGATGACAGGGGCCTTGGAGCATTGTGATGACAATGGTCATCGAGCATTGTGATGAGAGGGGTCATACAGCATTGTGATGAGAAAGACAATGGAGCATGGTGATGACAGAGGCCATGGAACATTGCGATGACAAGGCGATGTACCATTGTGAATACAAGGGTCATGAAGCATTGTGATGACAAGGGCAGGGAACCTTGTGGTGACCAGGGTCATGGAGACTTTTGATGACAACTTTCATGGAACGTTGTGATGACAGGGGTCATGGAGCATTGTGTTGAAAGGGAACATAGAGCATTGTGATTATAGGTTCCATGGAACATTGTGAATACATAGCCCATGGAACAATGTGATGACAGGTGTCATGTAGAATTGTGATGACAGGGTCATGGAGCATTGTGATTACAGGGGTTATGGGGCACTGTGATGATGGGGGCATGGAGCATTGTGATGAAATTGTCCTGGAGCATTGTGATGACAGCGGTCACAGAGAATTGGGATGAAAGGTATCATGCAGCATTGTGATGACAACGGTCATGGATCATATTGATGACAGGGGTCATGGAACATTTTGAAAACAAGGTTCATAAAGCATTTTGATGACTGGAGTCATGGAGCATTGTGTTGACACGGGCATGGAGCATTGTAGTGATAGGATATCTGGAGCATTGTGATGAAAAGAGGATGGAGCATTTTGATGACACGGTCCAAGGACCATTGTGCCGACAATGGCATGGAGCACTGTGATGAAAACGGTACTGGAGCACTGAGAGGAAAGGAGTTATAGATCATTGTGATGACAGGGGTCATGGAGATTTGTGATGACAAGGGTCATGGAGTATTGTGATGACACGGTCAAGGCACATTGCGATGACAAGAATTCTGGAGCTTTGTGATGAAAGGGCATGGAGCATTGTGATTAAAGGTGACAAGGGGCATTGTGATGATGTGGGCAGAGAACTTTGTGATGACAGGGGTCATGGAGCATTTTAATGAAAAGTGTCATGGAACATTGTGCTGACAGGGATCATGGAGTTTTTGGTAAAAGAGGCCTAGAAGATTAGTGATGGCAGGCATCACGGGGCATTGTGATGACAGCGGTCTTGGAGCAATATGATGACAAATGTCATGGGGCATTTTGATGACATTGGCATGGAACATTATGGTGACAAGTGTTCTGGAGCATTTTTATGACAACGGCATGGAGCATTGTGATGACAGGGCCCATGGAACATTGTGATGAAAAGGGCAGGGAACATTGTGTTTACTGGGTTCATGGAGCATTGTGATGAAAGAGGCCATGGAGCTTTGAGATGACAGGCGTCATGGGGAATGGTGATGACAGTGGTCATGGAGCATTGTTATGAAAGTGATCATGGAGCAATATGATAACAGGGGCCATGGAGCATTGTGATGAGAGTTGTATTGGAGCATTGTGATGAAAGTCGTCATGGATCATTGTGATGACATGTTCCCTGGAACACTGTGATGACACGGTTCATCAAGTATTGTGATGACAAGGGTCATAGCGAATTGTGATGACAGGTGTCATGGGGCATTGTGATGACATTGATCATCTAGGAATTGTGATGAAAGGTATCATGGAGCACTGTGATGACTGGGGGCATGAAGCATTGTTATGAAAGTTGTCCTGGATTATTGTGATGACAGCAGTCATGGAGAATAGTGATGAAAGGGATTATGCAGCATTGTGTTGACAAGGGTATGGACTATTGTGATGACAATGGTCGTGGAGCAATGTGATGAAAGTTTTCATGGAACATCGTGATGAAAAGTGCCTGGGAGCATTGTGACGATAAAGGCCATGGAGCATTGTGATGACAAGTGTCATGGAGCATTGTAATGAAAGGTTTCATTGTGCACTGTGATGAAAAGGGGGATGGAGTATTGTGATGAAACTGGTCCGGGAGCATTGTGATAACAAAAGCCATGGAACATTGTGATGACAAGTGTCATGGAGCATTGTGATGACAGGCATCATGGAGCATTGTGACAAAAGGGGCCATGGGGAATTGTAATGACAATAGAGAAATGTGATGAAAATGGTCAGCGAGCATAGTGATTAAAGTGGTCATTAAGAATTGTGAGGAAAAGCGATATAGAGCATTGTGATGACAAAGGTCAGGAAGAAGTGTGATGAACAGGGTCATGTAGCATTGTGATGACACGGTCATGGAACATTGTGATGACAAGAATTCTGGAACATTGTGATGACAAGCGCCATGGAGCACTGTGATGCCACGGTCATGGAACATTGTGATGACAAGAATTCTGGAGCATTGTGAGGAAAAAGGCATGGAGCATTGTGATGACTGGGTTCATGGAGCATTGTGAATACAGGGGTTATGGGGCACTGTGATATCAGGGGGCATGGAGCATTGTGATGAAATTGTCCTGGAGCATTGTGATGACAGCGGTCACAGAGAATTGGGATGAAAGTTATCATGCAGCATTGTGATGACAACGGTCATGGATCATATTGATGACAGGGGTCATGGAACATTCTGATAACAAGGTTCATAAAGCATTTTGATAACTGGGGTCATGGAGCATTGTGCTGACACGGGCATGGAGCATTGTAGTGATAGGATACCTGGAGCATTGTGATGAAAAGGGGATGGAGCACTTTGATGACAGGGTCCAAGGAGCATTGTGCTGACAATGGCATGGAGCACTGTGAAGAAAAAGGTACTGGAGCACTGTGAGGAAAGGAGTCATGGATCATTGTGATGACATGGTTCATGAAGCATTGTGATGACAGTGGTCATGGCGAATTGTGATGACAATGTCATGAGGCATTGTGATGGCAGTGGTCACCTAGAAATGTGATTAAAGTTATTATGGAGCACAGTAATGAGAGGGGCCATGGAGCATTGTGATGACAAGTGACATGGAGGATAGTGATGACAGGCGTCATAGAGCACTGTGATGACAAGTGCCATTTAGCATTTTGATGACAGGGGTCATCAAGCATTGTGTTGACAGGGTCACGGAGCATTGTGATGACAGAGGCCATAGAGCATTGTGATGACAGTGGTCATGGAGCATTGTGATGACATGGGCCATGAAGCATTGTGAAGACAAGATTCATGGAGCATTGTGATGACACGGGCATGAAGCATGGTGATGGCAACAGACCTGGAGCATTGTGATGACAAGGTCATGGAGCATGGTGATGAAATGGACATGGAGCATTATAATGACAAGAGTTCTGGAGCCTTGTGATGGCAAGGGCATGGAGCATTGTGATTACAGGGACCATGGAGCAGTGTGACGACAAAGGCTTGGGGCACTGTGATGACAAGGGCCACGGAGCATTGTGATTACAGGGGTCATGGGGCATTGTGATGAGTGAGGTCATGGAGCATTAAGAGGAAACGAGTCATGGAGCACTGTGATTACAGGGGCCATGGCGCATTGTGATGCCAAAGGCCATGGAGCATTGTGATGACAGGTGTCCTGGAGCATTGAGATGAAAGGGGTCATGGACCATTACGATGACTGGGGTCATGGAGAATTGTGATGACTGTGGCCATGGGGAATTTGGATGAAAGGCGTACTGGAGCATTGTGAGGAAATGTTTCATGGAGCATTGTGATGACAAGGGCCATGGAGCATCGTGATGACAGGGTTCATGGGGCATTGTGCAGAAAGCGTTCATGGAGCATTGCGATGAAAAGCACTATGGATCATTGTGATGACAAGGGCCATGGAGCATTGTGAATACAAGGGACATGGAGCCTTGTGATGACAAGGGTCATGGATCATTGTAAAAACAGGAATCATTTGGCATTGTGATGACAGGGTCATGAAGCATTTTTATGTAAGTTGTCATGGAGAATTGTGATGAAAAGGATCATGTGAATTTGTAATGACAAGGGCCATGGAGCATTGTGATGAAACAAATCTTGGAGTATTTTGATGAAAGTTGTCATGGAGCATTGCGATGAAAAGCACCAAGGAACATTGTGATGACAAGGGCCATCGAGCATTGTGATGACAAGTGTCATGGAGTATTGTGATGACAGGTGTCATGGAGCATCTTGATGACAAATGCCATGGAGAATTGTGATGAGAGGTGGCATTGGGCATTGTGATGAAAGGGGTCATGGTGTACTGTGATTACAGGGGCCATGGAGCTTTGTGATGACAAATGACATGGAGAATAGTGATGACAGGCATCATAGAGCATTGTGATGACAAGTGCCATTTAGCATTTTGATGAGAGGGGTCATCAAGCATTGTGTTGACAGGGTCACGGAGCATTGTGATGACAAAGACCATAGAGCATTGTGATGACAGGGGTCATGTAGCATTGTGATGACATGGGCCATGAAGCATTTTGAAGAAAAGATTCATGGAGCATTGTGAAGACAAGATTCATGGAGCATTGTGATGACACGGGCATGAAGCATAGTGATGGCAACAGACCTGGAGCATTGTGATGACAAGGGCATGGAGCATGGTGATGAAACAGACATGGAGCATTATAATGACAAGACTTCTGGAGCCTTGTGATGACAAGGGCATGGAGCATTGTGATTAAAGGGACCATGGAGCAGTGTGATGACAAAGGCTTGGGGCACTGTGATGACAAGGGCCATGGAGCATTGCGATTACAGGGGTCATGGGGCATTGTGATGAGTGAGGTCATGGAGCATTTATGTGAAACGGGTCATGGAGCACTGTGATTACAGGGGCCATGGAACATTGCGATAACAAGTGACATGGAGAATAGTGATGACAGGTGTCATAGAGCATTGTGATGACAAGTGCTATTTAGCATTTTGATGACAGGTTTCATCAGTCATTGTGTTGACAGGGGTCAAGGAGCATTGTGATTACAAGGGCAGGGAACCTTGTGGTGACCGGGGTCATGGAACATTTTGATGACAACTTTCATGGAACGTTGTGATGACAGGGGTCATGGAGCATTGTGTTGAAAGGGAACATGGAGCAGTGTGATAACAGGGTCCATGGAGCATTGTGAATACATAGGCCTGGGAACAATGTGATGACAGGTGTCATGTAGAATTGTGATGACAGGGTCATGGAGCATTGTGATTACAGGGGTTATGGGGCACTGTGACGACGGGGGCATGGAGCATTGTGATGAAAATTGTCCTGGAGCACTGTGATGACAGCGGTCACAAAGAATTGGGATGAAAGGTATCATGCAGCATTGTGATGACAACGGTCATGGATCATTTTGATGACAGGTGTCATGGAACATTCTAATAACAAGGTTCATAAAGCATTTTGATGACAGGGGTCATGGAGCATTGTGTTGACACGGGCATGGAGCATTGTAATGATATTATATCTGGAGCATTGTGATGAATAGGGGATGGAGCATTTTGATGACAGTCTCCAAGGAGCATTGTGCTGACAATGGCATGGAGCATTGTGATGAAAAGGGTACTGGAGCACTGTGAGGAAAGGAGTCATGGATCAATGTGATGACAGGGGTCATGGAGCTTTTTGGTAAGAGAGGCCTTGGAGATTTGTGATGGCAAGCGTCATGGGGCATTGTGATGACAGCGGTCTTGGAGCATTGTGATGAAAGGGGTCATGGAGCTCTATGATTAGAGGGGCCATGGAGCATTGTGAATAGAAAGCCTATGGAGCATTGAGATGACAGGTTTCATGGAGCATTTTGATGAAAGTGATCATGGATCATTGTGATCACAAGTGTCCTGGAACCTTGTGATGAAACGGTTCATGGTCCAAGAATGGTCCATGACACGTTTCATCTCAATGTTCCATGACACCTGTCATCACAATGCTCCATGGCCTTTGGCATCACAATGCGCCATGGCCCCTGTAATCACAGTGCTCCATGACTCGTTTCATCTTAATGCTCCATGACCTCACTCATCACAATGCTCCATCACCCCTGTAATCACAATGCTCCATGCCCTTGTCATCACAAGGCTCCAGAACTCTTGTCATTATAATGCTCCATGTCCGTTTCATCACCATGCTCCATGACACTTGTCATCACAATGCTCCATGGCCCCTCTCATTACTGTGCTCCATAATAACTTTAACCACATTTCTAAATGACCACTGCCATCACAATGCCTCATGACATTGTCATCACAATTCGCCATTACCATTTTCATCACAATGCTCCATGAACCATGTCATCACAGGGTCCCAGGACACTTGTCATCACAATGATCCATGACCACTTTCATCACAATGCTCCATGACCACTGTCATCTCAATGCTCCATGGCCTTTGTGTTCACAATGCTCCCTGGCCCCTGTAATCACAGTGCTCCATAACACCTTTCATCATTACGCTCCATGACGACTGTCATCTCAATGCCCCATGAGGCCTGTCATCACAATTCTCCAAGGCACCTCTCATCACAATGCTCCATGACACTTGTCATCACATTGCTCCATAGCACCTGTCATCACAGTGTTCCCTGCCCATGTCATCACAATGCTCCATGTCCCCTATAATCACAATTCTCCATGCCTTTTTCCTCACAATGCTGCAGAATTCTTTTCAACACAATGTTCCATGACCGTGGCATCACAATCCTACATGACCCTGCTCATCACAATTCTCCATGACCTTTGTCATCACAATGCTCTATGTCGCTTTTCATCACAATTCTCAATGACCACTTTAATCACTATGATCGCTGACAATTTTTATCACATTTCTCTATTGTCATTACAATTCCCCATGGCCCCTTTCTTCACAATGCTCCATGATGCCTGTCATCACAATGCTCCATGGAGTTTGTTATCACAATGCTCCAGGACCAGTTTCATCACAATAATCCATCCCCCTTGTCATCACAGTGCACAATGAAACCTTTCATTACAATGTTCCATGACACTTGTCATCACAATGCTCCATGGCCTTTATCGTCACAATGCTCCCAGGCACTTTTCATCACGATGTTCCATGAAAACTTTCATCACATTGCTCCACGACCATTGTCATCACAATAGTCCCTACCCTTGTCAACACAATGCTGCATAATCCCTGTCATCACAATTCTCCATGACTGCTGTCACCACAATAATCCAGGACAATTTTCATAACAATGCTTCATGCCCCCAGTCATCACAGTGCTCCATGATACCTTTCATCACAATTCCTAGATGATCAATGTCATCATAATGCCCCATGACACCTGTCATCACAATTCGCTATGACCCTTGTCATCACAATACTCGATGAACCGTGTCATCACAGTGTTCCAGGGCACATGTCATCACAATGATCCATGACGACTTTCATCACAATGCTCCAATACACCTGTCATCACAATGCTCCATGGCCCCTGTTATCATATTGCTCCATGATCGCTTTCATCACAATGCTCCATGACCACTGTCATCCCCATGCCTCATGACGCCTGTCATCTCAATGCTCCATGGCCCCTTCATCACAATGCTCCATTAACCCAGTCATCACAATGTTCTCTGTCCTTTTCATCACAATGTTCCATGGGCCCTGTCATCACAATGCTCCATGCGCTTGTCATCAAAATGCTCCAGAACTCTTGTCATCATAATGCTCCATGCCAGTCTCATCAAAATGCCCCATGACACTTGTCATCACAATGCTCCACGTCATTTGTCATCACAATGTTCCATGGCCCCTGTCATCACAGTGCTCCATGATACCATTCATCACAATTCTAGAGGGCCACTGTCATCACAATGCCCCATGACAGATGTCATCACAATTTGCCATGGTCCCTGTCATCAAAATGCTCCATGAACCGTTTCATCACAAGGTTCCAGGACACTTGTCATCACAATGATCCATGATCACTTTCATCAAAAGGCTCCATGAAACCTGTCATCTGAATGCTCCATAGGCTTTGTATTCACAATGCTCCTTGGCCTCTCTAATCATAGAGCTCCATGACCCCTTTCATCACAATGCTCCAAGACCGCTGTCATCACAATGCCCCATGACGCCTGCCATCACAAATCTCCAAGGCCTCTCTTACCAAAAAGCTCCATGATCCCTGTCAGTACAATGTTCCATGACACTTTTCACCACAATGCTCCATGACCCATGTCATCACAAAGTTCTCTGCCCATATCATCACAATGCTCCTTGTCACCTTTCATCACAATGCTCCATGCTCTTTCATCACAATGCTCCAGAATGCTTGTCATCGCAATGTTCCTTGACCGTGTCAACACAATGATCCATGACTCCTTTCCTCACAGTGCTCCAGTACCCCTTTCATCACAATGCTCCATGCCATTGTCAGCACAATGCTCCTTGGAGACTGTCATCAAAATGCTCCATCCCCTTTTCATCACAGAGCTCCAGATATAATATCATTACAATGCTCCATGCCCGTGTCATCACAATGCTCCATGAATCTTGTCTTCACAATGCTCCATGGCCCATGTCATCACAATGCTCCGTGACTCCTGTCAACACAATGCCTGATGACTCCTGTCATCAAAATGCTAAATGGCGCTTGTCATCACAATGCTCTATGACGCCTGTCATCACTATTTTCCATGTCACTTGTTATCACAATGCTCCATGGCCCCTCTAATCACAGTACTCCATGACCCCTATCATCCCAATGCCCAATGCCACCTCTTATCACAATTCTCCATGGCATTTGTCATCACGATGCTCCATGACACCTGTCATCACAATGCTCCATGACACTTGTCATCACAATGCTCGATGGCCCTTGTCATCACAATGTTCCTTGGTGCTTTTCATCACAATGCTCCATGACAACTCTCATCAAAATACTCCAAGATTTGTTTCATCACAATGCTCCATGGCCCTTGTCATTACAAATTCACATGATCCCTTTCATCACAATTCTCCATGGCAACTTACATAAAAATGTTCCATGCCCCTGTCATCACAATGTCCAATGATACCTGTTTTTACAATGATCCATGACCCTTGTCATCACAAGGCTCCATGTCCCTTGTATTCACAATGATCCATGGCCCTTGTCATCACAGTGCTCCATAGCGCTTTTCATCGCAATGCTCCATGACCGCTTTCAGCACAATACCCCATGACCCCTGTCATCACGATGCTCCATGACCCTTGTCATCACAATGCTCCATGAAACATATTCCTCACAATGCTCCAGTATGCCTTTCATCCAAATTCCCCATGGCCACAGTCATCACAATTCTCCATGTACCCTGTCATCGTAATGGTCCATGACCCGTTTCATCTCAATGCTCCAGGACACCTGTCATCACAATGCTCCATGGCCTTTGGCATCACAATGCGCCATGGCCCCTGTAATCACAGTGCTCCATGACTCGTTTCATCTTAATGCTCCATGACCTCACTCATCACAATGCCCCATGACCCCTGTAATCACAATGCTCCATGGCCCTTGTCATCACAGTGCCCCAAGCCTTTGTCATCACACTGCTCCATGGTCCCTGTAATCACAATGCTCCATGCCCTTGTCATCACAAGGCTCCAGAACTCTTTTCATTATAATGCTCCATGTCCGTTTCATCACCATGCTCCATGCCCTTGTCATCACAATGCTCCAGGTCTGTTGCCATCACCATGCTTCATGCCCGTGTCATCACAATGCTCCATGAATCTTGTCTTCACAATGCTTCATGGCCCATGTCATCACAATGCTCCATGACCCCTGTCATCACAATGCTCTATGGCCTTTGTCATCACAATGCTCCGTGACCCTGTCAACACAATGCTTGATGACCCCTGTCATCAAAATGCTAAATGGCACTTGTCATCACAATGCTCTATGACGCCTGTCATCACTATTCTCCATGTCACTTGTCATCACAATGCTCCATGGCCCCTGTAATCACTGTACACCATGAACCCTTTCATCACAATGCCCAATGCCACCTCTCATCACAATTCTCCATGGCATTTGTCATCAAGATGCTCCATGACACCTGTCATCACAATACTCCATGACACTTGTCATCACAATGCTCGATGGCCCTTGTCATCACAATGTTCCTTGGTGCTTTTCATCGCAATGCTCCATGACAACTTTCATCAAAATACTCCAAGATTTGTTTCATCACAATGCTCCATGGCCCTTGTCATTACAAATTCACATGATCCTTTTCATCACAATTCTCCATGGCAACTTACATAAAAATGCTTCATGACCCTGTCATCACAATGCCAAATGATTCCTGTTTTTACAATGATCCATGACCCTTGTCATCACAAGGCTCCATGTCCCTTGTATTCACAATGCTCCATGGCCCTTGTCATCACAATGATCCATAGTGCTTTTCATCGCAGTGCTCCATGAACGCTTTCTGCACAATGCCCCTTGAACACTGTCATCACGATGCTCCACGGCCCTTGTCATCACAATGCTCCATGAAACATTTCCTCACAATGCTCCAGTACGCCTTTCATCCAAATTCCCCATGGCCACAGTCATCACAATTCTCCATGACCCCTGTCATCGTAATGGTCCATGACCCGTTTCATCTCAATGTTCCATGACACCTGTCATCATAATGCTCCATGGCCTTTGGCATCACAATGCGCCATGGCCCCTGTAATCACAGTGCTCAATGACTCGTTTCATCTTAATGCTCCATGACCTCACTCATCACAATGCCCCATGACCCCTGTAATCACAATGCTCCATGGACCTTGTCATCACAGTGCTCCAAGCCTTTGTCATCACACTGCTCCATGACCCCTGTAATCACAATGCTCCATGACCCCTGTAATCACAATGCTCCAGAACTCTTGTCATTATAATGCTCCATGTCCGTTTCATCACCATGCTCCATGACACTTGTCATCACAATGCTCCATGGCCCCTCTCATTACTGTGCTCCATAATAACTTTAACCACATTCCTAGATGACCACTGCCATCACAATGCCTCATGACATTGTCATCACAATTCGCCATTACCATTGTCATCACAATGCTCCATGAACCATGTCATCACAGGGTCCCAGGACACTTGTCATCACAATGATCCATGACCACTTTCATCACAATGCTCCATGACCACTGTCATCTCAATGCTCCATGGCCTTTGTGTTCACAATGCTCCCTGGCCCCTGTAATCACAGTGCTCCATAACACCTTTCATCATAACGCTCCATGACGACTGTCATCTCAATGCCCCATGAGGCCTGTCATCACAATTCTCCAAGGAACCTCTCATCACAATGCTCCATGACACTTGTCATCACATTGCTCCATCACACCTGTCATCACAGTGTTCCCTGCCCATGTCATCACAATGCTCCATGTCCCCTATAATCACAATGCTCCATGCCTTTTTCCTCACAATGCTGCAGAATTCTTTTCAACACAATGTTCCATGACCGTGGCATCACAATCCTACATGACCCTGCTCATCACAATTCTCCATGACCTTTGTCATCACAATGCTCTATGTCGCTTTTCATCACAATTCTCAATGACCACTTTAATCACTATGATCGCTGACAATTTTTATCACATTTCTCTATTGTCATTACAATTCCCCATGGCCCCTTTCTTCACAATGCTCCATGATGCCTGTCATCACAATGCTCCATGGAGTTTGTTATCACAATGCTCCAGGACCAGTTTCATCACAATACTCCATCCCCCTTGTCATCACAGTGCACAATGAAACCTTTCATTACAATGCTTCATGACACTTGTCATCACAATGCTCCATGGCCTTTATCGTCACAATGCTCCCAGGCACTTTTCATCACGATGTTCCATGAAAACTTTCATCACATTGCTCCACGACCATTATCATCACAATAGTCCATACCCTTGTCAACACAATGCTGCATAATCCCTGTCATCACAATTCTCCATGACTGCTGTCACCACAATAATCCAGGACAATTTTCATAACAATGCTTCATGCCCCCAGTCATCACAGTGCTCCATGATAACTTTCATCACAATTCCTAGATGATCAATGTCATCACAATGCCCCATGACACCTGTCATCACAATTTGCTATGACCCTTGTCATCACAATACTCGATGAACCCTGTCATCACAGTGTTCCAGGGCACATGTCATCACAATGATCCATGACGACTTTCATCACAATGCTCCATGACCACTGTCATCACCATGCCTCATGACGCCTGTCATCTCAATGCTCCATGGCCCCTTCATCACAATGCTCCATTAACCCAGTCATCACAATGTTCCCTGTCCTTTTCATCACAATGTTCCCTGGGGCCTCTCATCACAATGCTCCATGCGCTTGTCATCAAAATGCTCCAGAACTCTTGTCATCATAATGCTCCATGCGAATGTCATCAAAATGCCCCATGACACTTGTCATCACAATCCTCCACCTCATTTTTCATCACAATGTTCCATGGCCCCTGTCATCACAGTGCTCCATGATACCATTCATCACAATTCTAGAGGACCACTGTCATCACAATGCCCCATGACAGATGTCATCACAATTTGCCATGGTCCCTGTCATCAAAATGCTTCATGAACCGTTTCATCACAAGGTTCCAGGACACTTGTCATCACAATGATCCATGATCACTTTCATCAAAAGGCTCCATGAAACCTGTCATCTCAATGCTCCATAGGCTTTGTATTCACAATGCTCCATGGCCCCTCTAATCATAGAGCTCCATGACCCCTTTCATCACAATGCTCCAAGACCGCTGTCATCACAATGCCCCATGACGCCTGCCATCACAAATCTCCAAGGCCTCTCTTACCAAAAAGCTCCATGATCCCTGTCAGTACAATGTTCCATGACACTTTTCACCACAATGCTCCATGACCCATGTCATCACAAAGTTCTCTGCCCATATCATCACAATGCTCCAGAATGCTTGTCATCGCAATGTTCCTTGACCGTGTCAACACAATGATCCATGACTCCTTTCCTCACATTGCTCCAGTACCCCTTTCATCACAATGCTCCATGCCATTGTCAGCACAATGCTCCTTGGAGACTGTCATCAAAATGCTCCATCCCCTTTTCATCACAATGCTCCAGATATAATATCATTACAATGCTCCATGCCCGTGTCAACACAATGCTCCATGACCCCTGTCATCAAAATGCTTTATGAACCTTGTTATTAGAATGTTCCATGATCCCTGTCATCAAAATGATCCATGACCGTTGTCATCACAATGCTGCATGATACCTTTCATCCCAATTCTTTGTGACCGTTGTCATCACAATGCTCCAGGACAATTTTCATCACAATGCTCCATGCCCCCGTCATCACAGTGCCCCATAACCCCTGTAATCACAATGCTCCATGACCCTGTCATCACAACGCTACATGACCCCTGTCATCACATTGTTCCCTGGCCTATGTATTCACAATGCTCCATGGACCCTGTAATCACACTGCTCCATGTTCCCTTTCAACACAATGCTCCATGACCCCTGTCATCACAACGTTCCATGAAAGTTGTCATCAAAATGTTCCATGACCCCGGTCACCACAAGGTTCCCTGCCCTTGTAATCACAATGCTCCTTGAACCCTGTCAACACAATGACTGATGACCCCTGTCATCAAAATGCTAAATAGCACTTGTCATCACAATGCTCTATGACACCTGTCATCACTATTCTCCACGTCACTTGTTATCGCATTGTTCCACGGCCCCTGTAATCACAGTGCTCCATGACCCGTTTCACATAAATGCTCCATGACCTCACTCATCACAATGCCCCCTGACCCCTGTAATCGCAATGCTCCATGGCCCTTGTCATCACAATGCTCCATGAAACATATTCCTCACAATGCTCCAGTACGCCTTTCATCCAAATTCCCCATGGCCACAGTCATCACAATTCTCCATGAACCCTGTCATCGTAATGGTCCATGACCCGTTTCATCTCAATGCTCCAGGACACCTGTCATCACAATGCTCCATGGCCTTTGGCATCACAATGTGCCATGGCCCCTGTAATCACAGTGCTCCATGACTCGTTTCATCTTAATGCTCCATGACCTCACTCATCACAATGCCCCATGACCCCTGTAATCACAATGCTCCATGGCCCTTGTCATCACAGTGCCCCAAGCCTTTGTCATCACACTGCTCCATGGTCCCTGTAATCACAATGCTCCATGCCCTTGTCATCACAAGGCTCCAGAACTCTTTTCATTATAATGCTCCATGTCCGTTTCATCACCATGCTCCATGCCATTGTCATCACAATGCTCCAGGTCTGTTGCCATCACCATGCTTCATGCCCGTGTCTTCACAATGCTTCATGGCCCATGTCATCACAATGCTCCATGACCCCTGTCATCACAATGCTCTATGGCCTTTGTCATCACAATGCTCCGTGACCCTGTCAACACAATGCTTGATGACCCCTGTCATCAAAATGCTAAATGGCACTTGTCATCACAATGCTCTATGACGCCTGTCATCACTATTCTCCATGTCACTTGTCATCACAATGCTCCATGGCCCTGTAATCACAGTACAAAAGGACCCCTTTCATCACAATGCCCAATGCCACCTCTCATCACAATTCTCCATGGCATTTGTCATCAAGATGCTCCATGACACCTGTCATCACAATACTCCATGACACTTGTCATCACAATGCTCGATGGCCCTTGTCATCACAATGTTCCTTGGTGCTTTTCATCGCAATGCTCCATGACAACTTTCATCAAAATACTCCAAGATTTGTTTCATCACAATGCTCCATGGCCCTTGTCATTACAAATTCACATGATCCTTTTCATCACAATTCTCCATGGCAACTTACATAAAAATGCTTCATGACCCTGTCATCACAATGCCAAAAGATTTCTGTTTTTACAATGATCCATGACCCTTGTCATCACAAGGCTCCATGTCCCTTGTATTCACAATGCTCCATGGCCCTTGTCATCACAATGATCCATAGTGCTTTTCATCGCAGTGCTCCATGAACGCTTTCTGCACAATGCCCCATGAACCCTGTCATCACGATGCTCCACGGCATTTGTCATCACAATGCTCCATGAAACATATTCCTAACAATGCTCCAGTACGCCTTTCATCCAAATTCCCCATGGCCAGAGTCATCACAATTCTCCATGACCCCTGTCATCGTAATGGTCCATGACCCGTTTCATCTCAATGTTCCATGACACCTGTCATCATAATGCTCCATGGCCTTTGGCATCACAATGCGCCATGGCCCCTGTAATCACCGTGCTCCATGACTCGTTTCATCTTAATGCTCCATGACCTCACTCATCACAATGCCCCATGACCCCTGTAATCACAATGCTCCATGGCGCTTGTCATCACAGTTCTCCAAGCCTTTGTCATCACACAGCTCCATGGCCCCTGTAATCACAATGCTCCATGTTCTTGTCATCACAGGGCTCCAGAACACTTGTCATTATAATGCTCCATGTCCGTTTCATCGCCATGCTCCATATCCTTTTCATCACAATGCTGCAGGTCTGTTGTCATCACCATGCTTCATGCCCGTGTCATCACAATGCTCCATGAATCTTGTCTTCACAATGCTTCATGGCCCCTGTCATCACAATGCTCTATGGCCTTTGTCATCACAATGCTCCGTGACCCTGTCAACACAATGCTTGATGACCCCTGTCATCAAAATGCTAAATGGCACTTGTCATCACAATGCTCTATGACGCCTGTCATCACTATTCTCCATGTCACTTGTCATCACAATGCTCCATGGCCCCTGTAATCACAGTACACCATGACCCCTTTCATCACAATGCCCAATGCCACCTCTCATCACAATTCTCCATGGCATTTGTCATCAAGATGCTCCATGACACCTGTCATCACAATACTCCATGACACTTGTCATCACAATGCTCGATGGCCCTTGTCATCACAATGTTCCTTGGTGCTTTTCATCGCAATGCTCCATGACAACTTTCATCAAAATACTCCAAGATTTGTTTCATCACAATGCTCCATGGCCCTTGTCATTACAAATTCACATGATCCTTTTCATCACAATTCTCCATGGCAACTTACATAAAAATGTTCCATGCCCCTGTCATCACAATGTCCAATGATATCTGTTTTTACAATGATCCATGACCCTTGTCATCACAAGGCTCCATGTCCCTTGTATTCACAATGATCCATGGCCCTTGTCATCACAGTGCTCCATAGCGCTTTTCATCGCAATGCTCCATGACCGCTTTCAGCACAATACCCCATGACCCCTGTCATCACGATGCTCCATGGCCCTTGTCATCACAATGCTCCATGAAACATATTCCTCACAATGCTCCAGTACGCCTTTCATCCAAATTCCCCATGGCCACAGTCATCACAATTCTCCATGAACCCTGTCATCGTAATGGTCCATGACCCGTTTCATCTCAATGCTCCAGGACACCTGTCATCACAATGCTCCATGGCCTTTGGCATCACAATGCGCCATGGCCCCTGTAATCACAGTGCTCCATGACTCGTTTCATCTTAATGCTCCATGACCTCACTCATCACAATGCCCCATGACCCTGTAATCACAATGCTCCATGGACCTTGTCATCACAATGCTCCAAGCCTTTGTCATCACACTGCTCCATGACCCCTGTAATCACAATGCTCCAGAACTCTTGTCATTATAATGCTCCATGTCCGTTTCATCACCATGCTCCATGACACTTGTCATCACAATGCTCCATGGCCCCTCTCATTACTGGGCTCCATAATAACTTTAACCACATTTCTAGATGACCACTGCCATCACAATGCCTCATGACATTGTCATCACAATTCGCCATTACCATTGTCATCACAATGCTCCATGAACCATGTCATCACAGGGTCCCAGGACACTTGTCATCACAATGATCCATGACCACTTTCATCACAATGCTCCATGACCACTGTCATCTCAATGCTCCATGGCCATTGTGTTCACAATGCTCCCTGGCCCCTGTAATCACAGTGCTCCATAACACCTTTCATCATAACGCTCCATGACGACTGTCATCTCAATGCCCCATGAGGCCTGTCATCACAATTCTCCAAGGCACCTCTCATCACAATGCTCCATGACACTTGTCATCACATTGCTCCATAGCACCTGTCATCACAGTGTTCCCTGCCCATGTCATCACAATGCTCCATGTCCCCTATAATCACAATGCTCCATGCCTTTTTCCTCACAATGCTGCAGAATTCTTTTCAACACAATGTTCCATGACCGAGGCATCACAATCCTACATGACCCTGCTCATCACAATTCTCCATGACCTTTGTCATCACAATGCTCTATGTCGCTTTTCATCACAATTCTCAATGACCACTTTAACCACTATGATCGCTGACAATTTTTATCACATTTCTCTATTGTCATTACAATTCCCCATGGCCCCTTTCTTCACAATGCTCCATGATGCCTGTCATCACAATGCTCCATGGAGTTTGTTATCACAATGCTCCAGGACCAGTTTCATCACAATACTCCATCCCCCTTGTCATCACAGTGCACAATGAAACCTTTCATTACAATGCTCCATGACACTTGTCATCACAATGCTCCATGGCTTTATCGTCGCAATGCTCCCAGGCACTTTTCATCACGATGTTCCATGAAAACTTTCATCACATTGCTCCACGACCATTGTCATCACAATAGTCCATACCCTTGTCAACACAATGCTGCATAATCCCTGTCATCACAATTCTCCATGACTGCTGTCACCACAATAATCCAGGACAATTTTCATAACAATGCTTCATGCCCCCAGTCATCACAGTGCTCCATGATACCTTTCATCACAATTCCTAGATGATCAATGTCATCACAATGCCCCATGACACCTGTCATCACAATTCGCTATGACCCTTGTCATCACAATACTCGATGAACCGTGTCATCACAGTGTTCCAGGGCACATGTCATCACAATGATCCACGACGACTTTCATCACAATGCTCCAATACACCTGTCATCAGAATGCTCCATGGCCCCTGTTATCATATTGCTCCATGATCACTTTCATCACAATGCTCCATGACCACTGTCATCCCCATGCCTCATGACGCCTGTCATCTCAATGCTCCATGGCCCCTTCATCACAATGCTCCATTAACCCAGTCATCACAATGTTCCCTGTCCTTTTCATCACAATGTTCCATGGGCCCTGTCATCACAATGCTCCATGCGCTTGTCATCAAAATGCTCCAGAACTCTTGTCATCATAATGCTCCATGCCAATGTCATCAAAATGCCCCATGACACTTGTCATCACAATCCTCCACGTCATTTGTCATCACAATGTTCCATGGCCCCTGTCATCACAGTGCTCCATGATACCATTCATCACAATTCTAGAGGACCACTGTCATCACAATGCCCCATGACAGATGTCATCACAATTTGCCATGGTCCCTGTCATCAAAATGCTCCATGAACCGTTTCATCACAAGGTTCCAGGACACTTGTCATCACAATGATCCATGATCACTTTCATCAAAAGGCTCCATGAAACCTGTCATCTCAATGCTCCATAGGCTTTGTATTCACAATGCTCCATGGCCCCTCTAATCATAGAGCTCCATGACCCCTTTCATCACAATGCTCCAAGACCGCTGTCATCACAATGCCCCATGACGCCTGCCATCACAAATCTCCAAGGCCTCTCTTACCAAAAAGCTCCATGATCCCTGTCAGTACAATGTTCCATGACACTTTTCACCACAATGCTCCATGACCCATGTCATCACAAAGTTCTCTGCCCATATCATCACAATGCTCCTTGTCACCTTTCATCACAATGCTCCATGCTCTTTCATCACAATGCTCCAGAATGCTTGTCATCGCAATGCTCCTTGACCGTGTCAACACAATGATCCATGACTCCTTTCCTCACAGTGCTCCAGTATCCCTTTCATCACAATGCTCCATGCCATTGTCAGCACAATGCTCCTTGGAGACTGTCATCAAAATGCTCCATCCCCTTTTCATCACAATGCTCCAGATATAATATCATTACAATGCTCCATGCCCGTGTCAACACAATGCTCCATGACCCCTGTCATCAAAATGCTTTATGAACCTTGTTATTAGAATGTTCCATGACCCCTGTCATCAAAATGATCCATGATCGTTGTCATCACAATGCTGCATGATACCTTTCATCCCAATTCTTTGTGACCGCTGTCATCACAATGCTCCAGGACAATTTTCATCACAATGCTCCATGCCCCCGTCATCACAGTGCCCCATAACCCCTGTAATCACAATGCTCCATGACCCTGTCATCACAACGCTACATGACCCCTGTCATCACATTGTTCCCTGGCCTATGTATTCACAATGCTCCATGGACCCTGTAATCACACTGCTCCATGTTCCCTTTCAACACAATGCTCCATGACCCCTGTCATCACAACGTTCCATGAAAGTTGTCATCAAAATGTTCCATGACCCCGGTCACCACAAGGTTCCCTGCCCTTGTAATCACAATGCTCCGTGACCCCTGTCAACACAATGACTGATGACCCCTGTCATCAAAATGCTAAATAGCACTTGTCATCACAATGCTCTATGACACCTGTCATCACTATTCTCCATGTCACTTGTTATCGCAATGTTCCACGGCCCCTGTAATCACAGTGCTCCATGACCCGTTTCACATAAATGCTCCATGACCTCACTCATCACAATGCCCCATGACCCCTGTAATCACAATGCTCCATGGCCCTTGTCATCACAGTTCTCCAAGCCTTTGTCATCACACAGCTCTATGGCCCCTGTAATCACAATGCTCCATGCTCTTGTCATCACAAGGCTCCAGAACACTTGTCATTATAATGCTCCATGTCCGTTTCATCGCCATGCTCCATATCCTTGTCATCACAATGCTCCAGGTCTGTTGTCATCACCATGCTTCATGCCCGTGTCATCACAATGCTCCATGAATCTTGTCTTCACAATGCTTCATTTCCCATTTCATCACAATGCTCCATGACCCCTGTCATCACAATGCTCTATGGCCTTTGTCATCACAATGCTCCGTGACCCTGTCAACACAATGCTTGATGACCCCTGTCATCAAAATGCTAAATGGCACTTCTCATCACAATGCTCTATGACGCCTGTCATCACTATTCTCCATGTCACTTGTCATCACAATGCTCCAAGTCCCTTGTAATCACAGTACTCCATGACCCCTTTCATCACAATGCCCAATGCCACCTCTCATCACAATTCTCCATGGCATTTGTCATCAAGATGCTCCATGACACCTGTCATCACAATACTCCATGACACTTGTCATCACAATGCTCGATGGCCCTTGTCATCACAATGTTCCTTGGTGCTTTTCATCGCAATGCTCCATGACAACTTTCATCAAAATACTCCAAGATTTGTTTCATCACAATGCTCCATGGCCCTTGTCATTACAAATTCACATGATCCCTTTCATCACAATTCTCCATGGCAACTTACATAAAAATGTTCCATGCCCCTCTCATCACAATGTCCAATGATACCTGTTTTTACAATGATCCATGACCCTTGTCATCACAAGGCTCCATGTCCCTTGTATTCACAATGATCCATGGCCCTTGTCATCACAGTGCTCCATAGCGCTTTTCATCGCAATGCTCCATGACCGCTTTCAGCACAATACCCCATGACCCCTGTCATCACGATGCTCCATGACCCTTGTCATCACAATGCTCCATGAAACATATTCCTCACAATGCTCCAGTACGCCTTTCATCCAAATTCCCCATGGCCACAGTCATCACAATTCTCCATGAACCCTGTCATCGTAATGGTCCATGACCCGTTTCATCTCAATGCTCCAGGACACCTGTCATCACAATGCTCCATGGCCTTTGGCATCACAATGCGCCATGGCCCCTGTAATCACAGTGCTCCATGACTCGTTTCATCTTAATGCTCCATGACCTCACTCATCACAATGCCCCATGACCCCTGTAATCACAATGCTCCATGGCCCTTGTCATCACAGTGCCCCAAGCCTTTGTCATCACACTGCTCCATGGTCCCTGTAATCACAATGCTCCATGCCCTTGTCATCACAAGGCTCCAGAACTCTTTTCATTATAATGCTCCATGTCCGTTTCATCACCATGCTCCATGCCCTTGTCATCACAATGCTCCAGGTCTGTTGCCATCACCATGCTTCATGCCCGTGTCATCACAATGCTCCATGAATCTTGTCTTCACAATGCTTCATGGCCCATGTCATCACAATGCTCCATGACCCCTGTCATCACAATGCTCTATGGCCTTTGTCATCACAATGCTCCGTGACCCTGTCAACACAATGCTTGATGACCCCTGTCATCAAAATGCTAAATGGCACTTGTCATCACAATGCTCTATGACACCTGTCATCACTATTCTCCATGTCACTTGTCATCACAATGCTCCATGGCCCCTGTAATCACAGTACACCATGAACCCTTTCATCACAATGCCCAATGCCACCTCTCATCACAATTCTCCATGGCATTTGTCATCAAGATGCTCCATGACACCTGTCATCACAATACTCCATGACACTTGTCATCACAATGCTCGATGGCCCTTGTCATCACAATGTTCCTTGGTGCTTTTCATCGCAATGCTCCATGACAACTTTCATCAAAATACTCCAAGATTTGTTTCATCACAATGCTCCATGGCCCTTGTCATTACAAATTCACATGATCCTTTTCATCACAATTCTCCATGGCAACTTACATAAAAATGCTTCATGACCCTGTCATCACAATGCCAAATGATTCCTGTTTTTACAATGATCCATGACCCTTGTCATCACAAGGCTCCATGTCCCTTGTATTCACAATGCTCCATGGCCCTTGTCATCACAATGATCCATAGTGCTTTTCATCGCAGTGCTCCATGAACGCTTTCTGCACAATGCCCCTTGAACACTGTCATCACGATGCTCCACGGCCCTTGTCATCACAATGCTCCATGAAACATTTCCTCACAATGCTCCAGTACGCCTTTCATCCAAATTCCCCATGGCCACAGTCATCACAATTCTCCATGACCCCTGTCATCGTAATGGTCCATGACCCGTTTCATCTCAATGTTCCATGACACCTGTCATCATAATGCTCCATGGCCTTTGGCATCACAATGCGCCATGGCCCCTGTAATCACAGTGCTCAATGACTCGTTTCATCTTAATGCTCCATGACCTCACTCATCACAATGCCCCATGACCCCTGTAATCACAATGCTCCATGGACCTTGTCATCACAGTGCTCCAAGCCTTTGTCATCACACTGCTCCATGACCCCTGTAATCACAATGCTCCATGACCCCTGTAATCACAATGCTCCAGAACTCTTGTCATTATAATGCTCCATGTCCGTTTCATCACCATGCTCCATGACACTTGTCATCACAATGCTCCATGGCCCCTCTCATTACTGTGCTCCATAATAACTTTAACCACATTCCTAGATGACCACTGCCATCACAATGCCTCATGACATTGTCATCACAATTCGCCATTACCATTGTCATCACAATGCTCCATGAACCATGTCATCACAGGGTCCCAGGACACTTGTCATCACAATGATCCATGACCACTTTCATCACAATGCTCCATGACCACTGTCATCTCAATGCTCCATGGCCTTTGTGTTCACAATGCTCCCTGGCCCCTGTAATCACAGTGCTCCATAACACCTTTCATCATAACGCTCCATGACGACTGTCATCTCAATGCCCCATGAGGCCTGTCATCACAATTCTCCAAGGCACCTCTCATCACAATGCTCCATGACACTTGTCATCACATTGCTCCATCACACCTGTCATCACAGTGTTCCCTGCCCATGTCATCACAATGCTCCATGTCCCCTATAATCACAATGCTCCATGCCTTTTTCCTCACAATGCTGCAGAATTCTTTTCAACACAATGTTCCATGACCGTGGCATCACAATCCTACATGACCCTGCTCATCACAATTCTCCATGACCTTTGTCATCACAATGCTCTATGTCGCTTTTCATCACAATTCTCAATGACCACTTTAATCACTATGATCGCTGACAATTTTTATCACATTTCTCTATTGTCATTACAATTCCCCATGGCCCCTTTCTTCACAATGCTCCATGATGCCTGTCATCACAATGCTCCATGGAGTTTGTTATCACAATGCTCCAGGACCAGTTTCATCACAATACTCCATCCCCCTTGTCATCACAGTGCACAATGAAACCTTTCATTACAATGCTTCATGACACTTGTCATCACAATGCTCCATGGCCTTTATCGTCACAATGCTCCCAGGCACTTTTCATCACGATGTTCCATGAAAACTTTCATCACATTGCTCCACGACCATTATCATCACAATAGTCCATACCCTTGTCAACACAATGCTGCATAATCCCTGTCATCACAATTCTCCATGACTGCTGTCACCACAATAATCCAGGACAATTTTCATAACAATGCTTCATGCCCCCAGTCATCACAGTGCTCCATGATACCTTTCATCACAATTCCTAGATGATCAATGTCATCACAATGCCCCATGACACCTGTCATCACAATTTGCTATGACCCTTGTCATCACAATACTCGATGAACCCTGTCATCACAGTGTTCCAGGGCACATGTCATCACAATGATCCATGACGACTTTCATCACAATGCTCCATGACCACTGTCATCACCATGCCTCATGACGCCTGTCATCTCAATGCTCCATGGCCCCTTCATCACAATGCTCCATTAACCCAGTCATCACAATGTTCCCTGTCCTTTTCATCACAATGTTCCCTGGGGCCTCTCATCACAATGCTCCATGCGCTTGTCATCAAAATGCTCCAGAACTCTTGTCATCATAATGCTCCATGCGAATGTCATCAAAATGCCCCATGACACTTGTCATCACAATCCTCCACCTCATTTTTCATCACAATGTTCCATGGCCCCTGTCATCACAGTGCTCCATGATACCATTCATCACAATTCTAGAGGACCACTGTCATCACAATGCCCCATGACAGATGTCATCACAATTTGCCATGGTCCCTGTCATCAAAATGCTTCATGAACCGTTTCATCACAAGGTTCCAGGACACTTGTCATCACAATGATCCATGATCACTTTCATCAAAAGGCTCCATGAAACCTGTCATCTCAATGCTCCATAGGCTTTGTATTCACAATGCTCCATGGCCCCTCTAATCATAGAGCTCCATGACCCCTTTCATCACAATGCTCCAAGACCGCTGTCATCACAATGCCCCATGACGCCTGCCATCACAAATCTCCAAGGCCTCTCTTACCAAAAAGCTCCATGATCCCTGTCAGTACAATGTTCCATGACACTTTTCACCACAATGCTCCATGACCCATGTCATCACAAAGTTCTCTGCCCATATCATCACAATGCTCCAGAATGCTTGTCATCGCAATGTTCCTTGACCGTGTCAACACAATGATCCATGACTCCTTTCCTCACATTGCTCCAGTACCCCTTTCATCACAATGCTCCATGCCATTGTCAGCACAATGCTCCTTGGAGACTGTCATCAAAATGCTCCATCCCCTTTTCATCACAATGCTCCAGATATAATATCATTACAATGCTCCATGCCCGTGTCAACACAATGCTCCATGACCCCTGTCATCAAAATGCTTTATGAACCTTGTTATTAGAATGTTCCATGATCCCTGTCATCAAAATGATCCATGACCGTTGTCATCACAATGCTGCATGATACCTTTCATCCCAATTCTTTGTGACCGTTGTCATCACAATGCTCCAGGACAATTTTCATCACAATGCTCCATGCCCCCGTCATCACAGTGCCCCATAACCCCTGTAATCACAATGCTCCATGACCCTGTCATCACAACGCTACATGACCCCTGTCATCACATTGTTCCCTGGCCTATGTATTCACAATGCTCCATGGACCCTGTAATCACACTGCTCCATGTTCCCTTTCAACACAATGCTCCATGACCCCTGTCATCACAACGTTCCATGAAAGTTGTCATCAAAATGTTCCATGACCCCGGTCACCACAAGGTTCCCTGCCCTTGTAATCACAATGCTCCTTGAACCCTGTCAACACAATGACTGATGACCCCTGTCATCAAAATGCTAAATAGCACTTGTCATCACAATGCTCTATGACACCTGTCATCACTATTCTCCACGTCACTTGTTATCGCATTGTTCCACGGCCCCTGTAATCACAGTGCTCCATGACCCGTTTCACATAAATGCTCCATGACCTCACTCATCACAATGCCCCCTGACCCCTGTAATCGCAATGCTCCATGGCCCTTGTCATCACAATGCTCCATGAAACATATTCCTCACAATGCTCCAGTACGCCTTTCATCCAAATTCCCCATGGCCACAGTCATCACAATTCTCCATGAACCCTGTCATCGTAATGGTCCATGACCCGTTTCATCTCAATGCTCCAGGACACCTGTCATCACAATGCTCCATGGCCTTTGGCATCACAATGTGCCATGGCCCCTGTAATCACAGTGCTCCATGACTCGTTTCATCTTAATGCTCCATGACCTCACTCATCACAATGCCCCATGACCCCTGTAATCACAATGCTCCATGGCCCTTGTCATCACAGTGCCCCAAGCCTTTGTCATCACACTGCTCCATGGTCCCTGTAATCACAATGCTCCATGCCCTTGTCATCACAAGGCTCCAGAACTCTTTTCATTATAATGCTCCATGTCCGTTTCATCACCATGCTCCATGCCCTTGTCATCACAATGCTCCAGGTCTGTTGCCATCACCATGCTTCATGCCCGTGTCTTCACAATGCTTCATGGCCCATGTCATCACAATGCTCCATGACCCCTGTCATCACAATGCTCTATGGCCTTTGTCATCACAATGCTCCGTGACCCTGTCAACACAATGCTTGATGACCCCTGTCATCAAAATGCTAAATGGCACTTGTCATCACAATGCTCTATGACGCCTGTCATCACTATTCTCCATGTCACTTGTCATCACAATGCTCCATGGCCCTGTAATCACAGTACAAAAGGACCCCTTTCATCACAATGCCCAATGCCACCTCTCATCACAATTCTCCATGGCATTTGTCATCAAGATGCTCCATGACACCTGTCATCACAATACTCCATGACACTTGTCATCACAATGCTCGATGGCCCTTGTCATCACAATGTTCCTTGGTGCTTTTCATCGCAATGCTCCATGACAACTTTCATCAAAATACTCCAAGATTTGTTTCATCACAATGCTCCATGGCCCTTGTCATTACAAATTCACATGATCCTTTTCATCACAATTCTCCATGGCAACTTACATAAAAATGCTTCATGACCCTGTCATCACAATGCCAAAAGATTTCTGTTTTTACAATGATCCATGACCCTTGTCATCACAAGGCTCCATGTCCCTTGTATTCACAATGCTCCATGGCCCTTGTCATCACAATGATCCATAGTGCTTTTCATCGCAGTGCTCCATGAACGCTTTCTGCACAATGCCCCATGAACCCTGTCATCACGATGCTCCACGGCATTTGTCATCACAATGCTCCATGAAACATATTCCTAACAATGCTCCAGTACGCCTTTCATCCAAATTCCCCATGGCCAGAGTCATCACAATTCTCCATGACCCCTGTCATCGTAATGGTCCATGACCCGTTTCATCTCAATGTTCCATGACACCTGTCATCATAATGCTCCATGGCCTTTGGCATCACAATGCGCCATGGCCCCTGTAATCACCGTGCTCCATGACTCGTTTCATCTTAATGCTCCATGACCTCACTCATCACAATGCCCCATGACCCCTGTAATCACAATGCTCCATGGCGCTTGTCATCACAGTTCTCCAAGCCTTTGTCATCACACAGCTCCATGGCCCCTGTAATCACAATGCTCCATGTTCTTGTCATCACAGGGCTCCAGAACACTTGTCATTATAATGCTCCATGTCCGTTTCATCGCCATGCTCCATATCCTTTTCATCACAATGCTGCAGGTCTGTTGTCATCACCATGCTTCATGCCCGTGTCATCACAATGCTCCATGAATCTTGTCTTCACAATGCTTCATGGCCCCTGTCATCACAATGCTCTATGGCCTTTGTCATCACAATGCTCCGTGACCCTGTCAACACAATGCTTGATGACCCCTGTCATCAAAATGCTAAATGGCACTTGTCATCACAATGCTCTATGACGCCTGTCATCACTATTCTCCATGTCACTTGTCATCACAATGCTCCATGGCCCCTGTAATCACAGTACACCATGACCCCTTTCATCACAATGCCCAATGCCACCTCTCATCACAATTCTCCATGGCATTTGTCATCAAGATGCTCCATGACACCTGTCATCACAATACTCCATGACACTTGTCATCACAATGCTCGATGGCCCTTGTCATCACAATGTTCCTTGGTGCTTTTCATCGCAATGCTCCATGACAACTTTCATCAAAATACTCCAAGATTTGTTTCATCACAATGCTCCATGGCCCTTGTCATTACAAATTCACATGATCCTTTTCATCACAATTCTCCATGGCAACTTACATAAAAATGTTCCATGCCCCTGTCATCACAATGTCCAATGATATCTGTTTTTACAATGATCCATGACCCTTGTCATCACAAGGCTCCATGTCCCTTGTATTCACAATGATCCATGGCCCTTGTCATCACAGTGCTCCATAGCGCTTTTCATCGCAATGCTCCATGACCGCTTTCAGCACAATACCCCATGACCCCTGTCATCACGATGCTCCATGGCCCTTGTCATCACAATGCTCCATGAAACATATTCCTCACAATGCTCCAGTACGCCTTTCATCCAAATTCCCCATGGCCACAGTCATCACAATTCTCCATGAACCCTGTCATCGTAATGGTCCATGACCCGTTTCATCTCAATGCTCCAGGACACCTGTCATCACAATGCTCCATGGCCTTTGGCATCACAATGCGCCATGGCCCCTGTAATCACAGTGCTCCATGACTCGTTTCATCTTAATGCTCCATGACCTCACTCATCACAATGCCCCATGACCCCTGTAATCACAATGCTCCATGGACCTTGTCATCACAATGCTCCAAGCCTTTGTCATCACACTGCTCCATGACCCCTGTAATCACAATGCTCCAGAACTCTTGTCATTATAATGCTCCATGTCCGTTTCATCACCATGCTCCATGACACTTGTCATCACAATGCTCCATGGCCCCTCTCATTACTGGGCTCCATAATAACTTTAACCACATTTCTAGATGACCACTGCCATCACAATGCCTCATGACATTGTCATCACAATTCGCCATTACCATTGTCATCACAATGCTCCATGAACCATGTCATCACAGGGTCCCAGGACACTTGTCATCACAATGATCCATGACCACTTTCATCACAATGCTCCATGACCACTGTCATCTCAATGCTCCATGGCCATTGTGTTCACAATGCTCCCTGGCCCCTGTAATCACAGTGCTCCATAACACCTTTCATCATAACGCTCCATGACGACTGTCATCTCAATGCCCCATGAGGCCTGTCATCACAATTCTCCAAGGCACCTCTCATCACAATGCTCCATGACACTTGTCATCACATTGCTCCATAGCACCTTTCATCACAGTGTTCCCTGCCCATGTCATCACAATGCTCCATGTCCCCTATAATCACAATGCTCCATGCCTTTTTCCTCACAATGCTGCAGAATTCTTTTCAACACAATGTTCCATGACCGAGGCATCACAATCCTACATGACCCTGCTCATCACAATTCTCCATGACCTTTGTCATCACAATGCTCTATGTCGCTTTTCATCACAATTCTCAATGACCACTTTAACCACTATGATCGCTGACAATTTTTATCACATTTCTCTATTGTCATTACAATTCCCCATGGCCCCTTTCTTCACAATGCTCCATGATGCCTGTCATCACAATGCTCCATGGAGTTTGTTATCACAATGCTCCAGGACCAGTTTCATCACAATACTCCATCCCCCTTGTCATCACAGTGCACAATGAAACCTTTCATTACAATGCTCCATGACACTTGTCATCACAATGCTCCATGGCTTTATCGTCGCAATGCTCCCAGGCACTTTTCATCACGATGTTCCATGAAAACTTTCATCACATTGCTCCACGACCATTGTCATCACAATAGTCCATACCCTTGTCAACACAATGCTGCATAATCCCTGTCATCACAATTCTCCATGACTGCTGTCACCACAATAATCCAGGACAATTTTCATAACAATGCTTCATGCCCCCAGTCATCACAGTGCTCCATGATACCTTTCATCACAATTCCTAGATGATCAATGTCATCACAATGCCCCATGACACCTGTCATCACAATTCGCTATGACCCTTGTCATCACAATACTCGATGAACCGTGTCATCACAGTGTTCCAGGGCACATGTCATCACAATGATCCACGACGACTTTCATCACAATGCTCCAATACACCTGTCATCAGAATGCTCCATGGCCCCTGTTATCATATTGCTCCATGATCACTTTCATCACAATGCTCCATGACCACTGTCATCCCCATGCCTCATGACGCCTGTCATCTCAATGCTCCATGGCCCCTTCATCACAATGCTCCATTAACCCAGTCATCACAATGTTCCCTGTCCTTTTCATCACAATGTTCCATGGGCCCTGTCATCACAATGCTCCATGCGCTTGTCATCAAAATGCTCCAGAACTCTTGTCATCATAATGCTCCATGCCAATGTCATCAAAATGCCCCATGACACTTGTCATCACAATCCTCCACGTCATTTGTCATCACAATGTTCCATGGCCCCTGTCATCACAGTGCTCCATGATACCATTCATCACAATTCTAGAGGACCACTGTCATCACAATGCCCCATGACAGATGTCATCACAATTTGCCATGGTCCCTGTCATCAAAATGCTCCATGAACCGTTTCATCACAAGGTTCCAGGACACTTGTCATCACAATGATCCATGATCACTTTCATCAAAAGGCTCCATGAAACCTGTCATCTCAATGCTCCATAGGCTTTGTATTCACAATGCTCCATGGCCCCTCTAATCATAGAGCTCCATGACCCCTTTCATCACAATGCTCCAAGACCGCTGTCATCACAATGCCCCATGACGCCTGCCATCACAAATCTCCAAGGCCTCTCTTACCAAAAAGCTCCATGATCCCTGTCAGTACAATGTTCCATGACACTTTTCACCACAATGCTCCATGACCCATGTCATCACAAAGTTCTCTGCCCATATCATCACAATGCTCCTTGTCACCTTTCATCACAATGCTCCATGCTCTTTCATCACAATGCTCCAGAATGCTTGTCATCGCAATGCTCCTTGACTGTGTCAACACAATGATCCATGACTCCTTTCCTCACAGTGCTCCAGTATCCCTTTCATCACAATGCTCCATGCCATTGTCAGCACAATGCTCCTTGGAGACTGTCATCAAAATGCTCCATCCCCTTTTCATCACAATGCTCCAGATATAATATCATTACAATGCTCCATGCCCGTGTCAACACAATGCTCCATGACCCCTGTCATCAAAATGCTTTATGAACCTTGTTATTAGAATGTTCCATGACCCCTGTCATCAAAATGATCCATGATCGTTGTCATCACAATGCTGCATGATACCTTTCATCCCAATTCTTTGTGACCGCTGTCATCACAATGCTCCAGGACAATTTTCATCACAATGCTCCATGCCCCCGTCATCACAGTGCCCCATAACCCCTGTAATCACAATGCTCCATGACCCTGTCATCACAACGCTACATGACCCCTGTCATCACATTGTTCCCTGGCCTATGTATTCACAATGCTCCATGGACCCTGTAATCACACTGCTCCATGTTCCCTTTCAACACAATGCTCCATGACCCCTGTCATCACAACGTTCCATGAAAGTTGTCATCAAAATGTTCCATGACCCCGGTCACCACAAGGTTCCCTGCCCTTGTAATCACAATGCTCCGTGACCCCTGTCAACACAATGACTGATGACCCCTGTCATCAAAATGCTAAATAGCACTTGTCATCACAATGCTCTATGACACCTGTCATCACTATTCTCCATGTCACTTGTTATCGCAATGTTCCACGGCCCCTGTAATCACAGTGCTCCATGACCCGTTTCACATAAATGCTCCATGACCTCACTCATCACAATGCCCCATGACCCCTGTAATCACAATGCTCCATGGCCCTTGTCATCACAGTTCTCCAAGCCTTTGTCATCACACAGCTCTATGGCCCCTGTAATCACAATGCTCCATGCTCTTGTCATCACAAGGCTCCAGAACACTTGTCATTATAATGCTCCATGTCCGTTTCATCGCCATGCTCCATATCCTTGTCATCACAATGCTCCAGGTCTGTTGTCATCACCATGCTTCATGCCCGTGTCATCACAATGCTCCATGAATCTTGTCTTCACAATGCTTCATTTCCCATTTCATCACAATGCTCCATGACCCCTGTCATCACAATGCTCTATGGCCTTTGTCATCACAATGCTCCGTGACCCTGTCAACACAATGCTTGATGACCCCTGTCATCAAAATGCTAAATGGCACTTCTCATCACAATGCTCTATGACGCCTGTCATCACTATTCTCCATGTCACTTGTCATCACAATGCTCCAAGGCCCTTGTAATCACAGTACTCCATGACCCCTTTCATCACAATGCCCAATGCCACCTCTCATCACAATTCTCCATGGCATTTGTCATCAAGATGCTCCATGACACCTGTCATCACAATACTCCATGACACTTGTCATCACAATGCTCGATGGCCCTTGTCATCACAATGTTCCTTGGTGCTTTTCATCGCAATGCTCCATGACAACTTTCATCAAAATACTCCAAGATTTGTTTCATCACAATGCTCCATGGCCCTTGTCATTACAAATTCACATGATCCCTTTCATCACAATTCTCCATGGCAACTTACATAAAAATGTTCCATGCCCCTCTCATCACAATGTCCAATGATACCTGTTTTTACAATGATCCATGACCCTTGTCATCACAAGGCTCCATGTCCCTTGTATTCACAATGATCCATGGCCCTTGTCATCACAGTGCTCCATAGCGCTTTTCATCGCAATGCTCCATGACCGCTTTCAGCACAATACCCCATGACCCCTGTCATCACGATGCTCCATGACCCTTGTCATCACAATGCTCCATGAAACATATTCCTCACAATGCTCCAGTACGCCTTTCATCCAAATTCCCCATGGCCACAGTCATCACAATTCTCCATGAACCCTGTCATCGTAATGGTCCATGACCCGTTTCATCTCAATGCTCCAGGACACCTGTCATCACAATGCTCCATGGCCTTTGGCATCACAATGCGCCATGGCCCCTGTAATCACAGTGCTCCATGACTCGTTTCATCTTAATGCTCCATGACCTCACTCATCACAATGCCCCATGACCCCTGTAATCACAATGCTCCATGGCCCTTGTCATCACAGTGCCCCAAGCCTTTGTCATCACACTGCTCCATGGTCCGTGTAATCACAATGCTCCATGCCCTTGTCATCACAAGGCTCCAGAACTCTTTTCATTATAATGCTCCATGTCCGTTTCATCACCATGCTCCATGCCCTTGTCATCACAATGCTCCAGGTCTGTTGCCATCACCATGCTTCATGCCCGTGTCATCACAATGCTCCATGAATCTTGTCTTCACAATGCTTCATGGCCCATGTCATCACAATGCTCCATGACCCCTGTCATCACAATGCTCTATGGCCTTTGTCATCACAATGCTCCGTGACCCTGTCAACACAATGCTTGATGACCCCTGTCATCAAAATGCTAAATGGCACTTGTCATCACAATGCTCTATGACACCTGTCATCACTATTCTCCATGTCACTTGTCATCACAATGCTCCATGGCCCCTGTAATCACAGTACACCATGAACCCTTTCATCACAATGCCCAATGCCACCTCTCATCACAATTCTCCATGGCATTTGTCATCAAGATGCTTCATGACACCTGTCATCACAATACTCCATGACACTTGTCATCACAATGCTCGATGGCCCTTGTCATCACAATGTTCCTTGGTGCTTTTCATCGCAATGCTCCATGACAACTTTCATCAAAATACTCCAAGATTTGTTTCATCACAATGCTCCATGGCCCTTGTCATTACAAATTCACATGATCCTTTTCATCACAATTCTCCATGGCAACTTACATAAAAATGCTTCATGACCCTGTCATCACAATGCCAAATGATTCCTGTTTTTACAATGATCCATGACCCTTGTCATCACAAGGCTCCATGTCCCTTGTATTCACAATGCTCCATGGCCCTTGTCATCACAATGATCCATAGTGCTTTTCATCGCAGTGCTCCATGACCGCTTTCTGCACAATGCCCCATGACCCCTGTAATCACAATGCTCCATGGCCCTTGTCATCACAGTGCCCCAAGCCTTTATCATCACACAGCTCCATGGCCCCTGTAATCACAATGCTCCATGCTCTTTTCATCACAAGGCTCCAGAACACTTGTCATTATAATGCTCCATGTCCGTTTCATCGCCATGCTCCATATCCTTGTCATCACAATGCTCCAGGTCTGTTGTCATCACCATGCTTCATGGCCGTGTCATCACAATGCTCCATGAATCTTGTCTTCACAATGCTTCATGGCCCATGTCATCACAATGCTCCGTGACCCTGTCAACACAATGCTTGATGACCCCTGTCATCAAAATGCTAAATGGCACTTGTCATCACAATGCTCTATGACGCCTGTCATCACTATTCTCCATGTCACTTTTCATCACAATGCTCCAAGGCCCCTGTAATCACAGTACTCCATGACCCCTTTCATCATAATGCCCAATGCCACCTCTCATCACAATTCTCCATGGCATTTGTCATCAAGATGCTCCATGACACCTGTCATCACAATACTCCATGACACTTGTCATCACAATGCTCGATGGCCCTTGTCATCACAATGTTCCTTGGTGCTTTTCATCGCAATGCTCCATGACAACTTTCATCAAAATACTCCAAGATTTCTTTCATCACAATGCTCCATGGCCCTTGTCATTACAAATTCACATGATCCCTTTCATCACAATTCTCCATGGCAACTTACATAAAAATGTTCCATGCCCCTGTCATCACAATGTCCAATGATACCTGTTTTTACAATGATCCATGACCCTTGTCATCACAAGGCTCCATGTCCCTTGTATTCACAATGCTCCATGGCCCTTGTCATCACAATGATCCATAGTGCTTTTCATCGCAGTGCTCCATCAACGCTTTCTGCACAATGCCCCATGAACCCTGTCATCACGATGCTCCACGGCCCTTGTCATCACAATGCTCCATGAAACATATTCCTAACAATGCTCCAGTACGCCTTTCATCCAAATTCCCCATGGCCACAGTCATCACAATTCTCCATGACCCCTGTCATCGTAATGGTCCATGACCCGTTTCATCTCAATGTTCCATGACACCTGTCATCATAATGCTCCATGGCCTTTGGCATCACAATGCGCCATGGCCCCTGTAATCACCGTGCTCCATGACTCGTTTCATCTTAATGCTCCATGACCTCACTCATCACAATGCCCCATGACCCCTGTAATCACAATGCTCCATGGCGCTTGTCATCACAGTTCTCCAAGCCTTTCTCATCACACAGCTCCATGGCCCCTGTAATCACAATGCTCCATGTTCTTGTCATCACAGGGCTCCAGAACACTTGTCATTATAATGCTCCATGTCCGTTTCATCGCCATGCTCCATATCCTTTTCATCACAATGCTGCAGGTCTGTTGTCATCACCATGCTTCATGCCCGTGTCATCACAATGCTCCATGAATCTTGTCTTCACAATGCTTCATGGCCCATGTCATCACAATGCTCCATGACCCCTGTCATCACAAAGCTCTATGGCCTTTGTCATCACAATGCTCCGTGACCCTGTCAACACAATGCTTGATGACCCCTGTCATCAAAATGCCAAATGGCACTTGTCATCACAATGCTCTATGACGCCTGTCATCACTATTCTCCATGTCACTTGTCATCACAATGCTCCAAGGCCCCTGTAATCACAGTACTCCATGACCACTTTCATCACAATGCCCAATGCCACCTCTCATCACAATTCTCCATGGCATTTGTCATCAAGATGCTCCATGACACCTGTCATCACAATACTCCATGACACTTGTCATCACATTGCTCGATGGCCCTTGTCATCACAATGTTCCTTGGTGCTTTTCATCGCAATGCTCCATGACAACTTTCATCAAAATACTCCAAGATTTCTTTCATCACAATGCTCCATGGCCCTTGTCATTACAAATTCACATGATCCTTTTCATCACAATTCTCCATGGCAACTTACATAAAAATGCTTCATGACCCTGTCATCACAATGCCAAATGATTCCTGTTTTTACAATGATCCATGACACTTGTCATCACAAGGCTCCATGTCCCTTGTATTCACAATGATCCATGACCCTTGTCATCACAGTGCTCCATAGCGCTTTTCATCGCAATTCTCCATGACCGCTTTCAGCACAATGCCCCATGACCCATGTCATCACGATGCTCCATGGCCCTTGTCATCACAATGCTCCATGAAACATTTCCTCACAATGCTCCAGTACGCCTTTCATCCAAATTCCCCATGGACACAGTCATCACAATTCTCCATGACCGCTGTCATCGTAATGGTCCATGACCCGTTTCATCTCAATGCTCCAGGACACCTGTCATCACAATGCTCCATGGCCTTTGGCATCACAATGCGCCATGGCCCCTGTAATCACAGTGCTCCATGACTCGTTTCATCTTAATGCTCCATGACCTCACTCATCACAATGCCCCATGACCCCTGTAATCACAATGCTCCATGGCCCTTGTCATCACAGTGCCCCAAGCCTTTGTCATCACACTGCTCCATGGTCCCTGTAATCACAATGCTCCATGCCCTTGTCATCACAAGGCTCCAGAACTCTTTTCATTATAATGCTCCATGTCCGTTTCATCACCATGCTCCATGGCCCTTGTCATCACAGTGCCCCAAGCCTTTGTCATCACACTGCTCCATGACCCCTGTAATCACAAGGCTCCAGAACTCTTGTCATTATAATGCTCCATGTCCGTTTCATCACCATGCTCCATGACACTTGTCATCACATTGCTCCATGGCCCCTCTCATTACTGGGCTCCATAATAACTTTAACCACATTTCTAGATGACCACTGCCATCACAATGCTTCATGACATTGTCATCACAATTCGCCATTACCATTGTAATCACAATGCTCCATGAACCATTTCATCACAGGGTCCCAGGACACTTGTCATCACAATGATCCATGACCACTTTCATCACAATGCTCCATGACCACTGTCATCTCAATGCTCCATGGCCTTAGTGTTCACAATGCTCCCTGGCCCCTATAATCACAGTGCTCCATAACACCTTTCATCATAACGCTCCATGACGACTGTCATCTCAATGCCCCATGAGGCCTGTCATCACAATTCTCCAAGGCACCTCTCATCACAATGCTCCATGACACTTGTCATCACATTGCTCCATAGCACCTGTCATCACAGTGTTCCCTGCCCATGTCATCACAATGCTCCATGTCCCCTATAATCACAATGCTCCATGCCTTTTTCCTCACAATGCTGCAGAATTCTTTTCAACACAATGTTCCATGTCCGTGGCATCACAATCCTACATGACCCTGCTCATCACAATTCTCCATGACCTTTGTCATCACAATGCTCTATGTCGCTTTTCATCACAATTCTCAATGACCACTTTAATCACTATGATCACTGACAATTTCTATCACATTTCTCTATTGTCATTACAATTCCCCATGGCCCCTTTCTTCACAATGCTCCATGATGCCTGTCATCACAATGCTCCATGGAGTTTGTTATCACAATGCTCCAGGACCAGTTTCATCACAATACTCCATGCCCCTTGTCATCACAGTGCACAATGAAACCTTTCATTACAATGCTCCATGACACTTGTCATCACAATGCTCCATGGCCTTTATCGTCGCAATGCTCCCAGGCACTTTTCATCACGATGTTCCATGAAAACTTTCATCACATTGCTCCACGACCATTGTCATCACAATAGTCCATACCCTTGTCAACACAATGCTGCATAATCCCTGTCATCACAATTCTCCATGACTGCTGTCACCACAATAATCCAGGACAATTTTCATAACAATGCTTCATGCCCCCAGTCATCACAGTGCTCCATGATACCTTTCATCACAATTCCTAGATGATCAATGTCATCACAATGCCCCATGACACCTGTCATCACAATTCGCTATGACCCTTGTCATCACAATACTCGATGAACCGTGTCATCACAGTGTTCCAGGGCACATGTCATCACAATGATCCATGACGACTTTCATCACAATGCTCCAATACACCTGTCATCACAATGCTCCATGGCCCCTGTTATCATATTGCTCCATGATCACTTTCATCACAATGCTCCATGACCACTGTCATCACCATGCCTCATGACGCCTGTCATCTCAATGCTCCATGGCCCCTTCATCACAATGCTCCATGAACCCAGTCATCACAATGTTCCCTGTCCTTTTCATCACAATGTTCCATGGGCCCTGTCATCACAATGCTCCATGTGCTTGTCATCAAAATGCTCCAGAACTCTTGTCATCATAATGCTCCATGCCAATGTCATCAAAATGCCCCATGACACTTGTCATCACAATCCTCCACGTCATTTGTCATCACAATGTTCCATGGCCCCTGTCATCACAGTGCTCCATGATACCATTCATCACAATTCTAGAGGACCACTGTCATCACAATGCCCCATGACAGATGTCATCACAATTTGCCATGGTCCCTGTCATCAAAATGCTCCATGAACCGTTTCATCACAAGGTTCCAGGACACTTGTCATCACAATGATCCATGATCACTTTCATCAAAAGGCTCCATGAAACCTGTCATCTCAATGCTCCATAGGCTTTGTATTCACAATGCTCCATGGCCCCTCTAATCATAGAGCTCCATGACCCCTTTCATCACAATGCTCCAAGACCGCTGTCATCACAATGCCCCATGACGCCTGCCATCACAAATCTCCAAGGCCTCTCTTACCAAAAAGCTCCATGATCCCTGTCAGTACAATGTTCCATGACACTTTTCACCACAATGCTCCATGACCCATGTCATCACAAAGTTCTCTGCCCATATCATCACAATGCTCCTTGTCACCTTTCATCACAATGCTCCATGCTCTTTCATCACAATGCTCCAGAATGCTTGTCATCGCAATGTTCCTTGACCGTGTCAACACAATGATCCATGACTCCTTTCCTCACAGTGCTCCAGTACCCCTTTCATCACAATGCTCCATGCCATTGTCAGCACAATGCTCCTTGGAGACTGTCATCAAAATGCTCCATCCCCTTTTCATCACAATGCTCCAGATATAATATCATTACAATGCTCCATGCCCGTGTCAACACAATGCTCCATGACCCCTGTCATCAAAATGCTTTATGAACCTTGTTATTAGAATGTTCCATGACCCCTGTCATCAAAATGATCCATGACCGTTGTCATCACAATGCTGCATGATACCTTTCATCCCAATTCTTTGTGACCGCTGTCATCACAATGCTCCAGGACAATTTTCATCACAATGCTCCATGCCCCCGTCATCACAGTGCCCCATAACCCCTGTAATCACAATGCTCCATGACCCTGTCATCACAACGCTACATGACCCCTGTCATCACATTGTTCCCTGGCCTATGTATTCACAATGCTCCATGGACCCTGTAATCACACTGCTCCATGTTCCCTTTCAACACAATGCTCCATGACCCCTGTCATCACAACGTTCCATGAAAGTTGTCATCAAAATGTTCCATGACCCCGGTCACCACAAGGTTCCCTGCCCTTGTAATCACAATGCTCCGTGACCCCTGTCAACACAATGACTGATGACCCCTGTCATCAAAATGCTAAAGAGCACTTGTCATCACAATGCTCTATGACACCTGTCATCACTATTCTCCATGTCACTTGTTATCGCAATGTTCCACGGCCCCTGTAATCACAGTGCTCCATGACCCGTTTCACATAAATGCTCCATGACCTCACTCATCACAATGCCCCATGACCCCTGTAATCACAATGCTCCATGCTCTTGTCATCACAAGGCTCCAGAACACTTGTCATTATAATGCTCCATGTCCGTTTCATCGCCATGCTCCATATCCTTGTCATCACAATGCTCCAGGTCTGTTGTCATCACCATGCTTCATGGCCGTGTCATCACAATGCTCCATGAATCTTGTCTTCACAATGCTTCATGGCCCATGACATCACAATGCTCCGTGACCCTGTCAACACAATGCTTGATGACCCCTGTCATCAAAATGCTAAATGGCACTTGTCATCACAATGCTCTATGACGCCTGTCATCACTATTCTCCATGTCACTTGTCATCACAATGCTCCAAGGCCCCTGTAATCACAGTACTCCATGACCCCTTTCATCATAATGCCCAATGCCACCTCTCATCACAATTCTCCATGGCATTTGTCATCAAGATGCTCCATGACACCTGTCATCACAATACTCCATGACACTTGTCATCACAATGCTCGATGGCCCTTGTCATCACAATGTTCCTTGGTGCTTTTCATCGCAATGCTCCATGACAACTTTCATCAAAATACTCCAAGATTTGTTTCATCACAATGCTCCATGGCCCTTGTCATTACAAATTCACATGATCCCTTTCATCACAATTCTCCATGGCAACTTACATAAAAATGTTCCATGCCCCTGTCATCACAATGTCCAATGATACCTCTTTTTACAATGATCCATGACCCTTGTCATCACAAGGCTCCATGTCCCTTGTATTCACAATGATCCATGGCCCTTCTCATCACAGTGCTCCATAGCGCTTTTCATCACAATGCTCCATGACCGCTTTCAGCACAATACCCCATGACCCCTGTCATCACGATGCTCCATGGCCCTTGTCATCACAATGCTCCATGAAACATATTCCTCACAATGCTCCAGTACGCCTTTCATCCAAATTCCCCATGGCCACAGTCATCACAATTCTCCATGAACCCTGTCATCGTAATGGTCCATGACCCCTTTCATCTCAATGCTCCAGGACACCTGTCATCACAATGCTCCATGGCCTTTGGCATCACAATGCGCCATGGCCCCTTTAATCACAGTGCTCCATGACTCGTTTCATCTTAATGCTCCATGACCTCACTCATCACAATGCCCCATGACCCCTGTAATCACAATGCTCCATGGCCCTTGTCATCACAGTGCCCCAAGCCTTTGTCATCACACTGCTCCATGGTCCCTGTAATCACAATGCTCCATGCCCTTGTCATCACAAGGCTCCAGAACTCTTTTCATTATAATGCTCCATGTCCGTTTCATCACCATGCTCCATGCCCTTGTCATCACAATGCTCCAGGTCTGTTGCCATCACCATGCTTCATGCCCGTGTCATCACAATGCTCCATGAATCTTGTCTTCACAATGCTTCATGGCCCATGTCATCACAATGCTCCATGACCCCTGTCATCACAATGCCCTATGGCCTTTGTCATCACAATGCTCCGTGACCCTGTCAACACATGCTTGATGACCCCTGTCATCAAAATGCTAAATGGCACTTGTCATCACAATGCTCTATGACGCCTGTCATCACTATTCTCCATGTCACTTGTCATCACAATGCTCCATGGCCCCTGTAATCACAGTACACCATGACCCCTTTCAGCACAATGCCCAATGCCACCTCTCATCACAATTCTCCATGGCATTTGTCATCAAGATGCTCCATGACACCTGTCATCACAATACTCCATGACACTTGTCATCACAATGCTCGATGGCCCTTGTCATCACAATGTTCCTTGGTGCTTTTCATCGCAATGCTCCATGACAACTTTCATCAAAATACTCCAAGATTTGTTTCATCACAATGCTCCATGGCCCTTGTCATTACAAATTCACATGATCCTTTTCATCACAATTCTCCATGGCAACTTACATAAAAATGCTTCATGACCCTGTCATCACAATGCCCAATGATTCCTGTTTTTACAATGATCCATGACCCTTGTCATCACAAGGCTCCATGTCCCTTGTATTCACAATGCTCCATGGCCCTTGTCATCACAATGATCCATAGTGCTTTTCATCGCAATGCTCCATGAACGATTTCTGCACAATGCCCCATGAACCCTGTCATCACGATGCTCCATGGCCCTTGTCATCACAATGCTCCATGAAACATTTCCTCACAATGCTCCAGTACGCCTTTCATCCAAATTCCCCATGGCCACAGTCATCACAATTCTCCATGAACCCTGTCATCGTAATGGTCCATGACCCGTTTCATCTCAATGCTCCATGACACCTGTCATCACAATGCTCCATGGCCTTTGGCATCACAATGCGCCATGGCCCCTGTAATCACAGTGCTCCATAACTCGTTTCATCTTAATGCTCCATGACCTCACTCATCAAAATGCCCCATGACCCCTGTAATCACAATGCTCCATGGACCTTGTCATCACAGTGCTCCAAGCCTTTGTCATCACACTGCTCCATGACCCCTGTAATCACAATGCTCCAGAACTCTTGTCATTATAATGCTCCATGTCCGTTTCATCACCATGCTCCATGACACTTGTCATCACAATGCTCCATGGCCCCTCTCATTACTGGGCTCCATAATAACTTTAACCACATTTCTAGATGACCACTGCCATCACAATGCCTCATGACTTTGTCATCACAATTCGCCATTACCATTGTCATCACAATGCTCCATGAACCATGTCATCACAGGGTCCCAGGACACTTGTCATCACAATGATCCATGACCACTTTCATCACAATGCTCCATGACCACTGTCATCTCAATGCTCCATGGCCTTTGTGTTCACAATGCTCCATGGCCCCTGTTATCATATTGCTCCATGATCACTTTCATCACAATGCTCCATGACCACTGTCATCCCCATGCCTCATGACGCCTGTCATCTCAATGCTCCATGGCCCCTTCATCAAAATGCTCCATGAACCCAGTCATCACAATGTTCCCTGTCCTTTTCATCACAATGTTCCATGGGCCCTGTCATCACAATGCTCCATGTGCTTGTCATCAAAATGCTCCAGAACTCTTGTCATCATAATGCTCCATGCCAATGTCATCAAAATGCCCCATGACACTTGTCATCACAATCCTCCACGTCATTTGTCATCACAATGTTCCATGGCCCCTGTCATCACAGTGCTCCATGATACCATTCATCACAATTCTAGAGGACCACTGTCATCACAATGCCCCATGACAGATGTCATCACAATTTGCCATGGTCCCTGTCATCAAAATGCTCCATGAACCGTTTCATCACAAGGTTCCAGGACACTTGTCATCACAATGATCCATGATCACTTTCATCAAAAGGCTCCATGAAACCTGTCATCTCAATGCTCCATAGGCTTTGTATTCACAATGCTCCATGGCCCCTCTAATCATAGAGCTCCATGACCCCTTTCATCACAATGCTCCAAGACCGCTGTCATCACAATGCCCCATGACGCCTGCCATCACAAATCTCCAAGGCCTCTCTTACCAAAAAGCTCCATGATCCCTGTCAGTACAATGTTCCATGACACTTTTCACCACAATGCTCCATGACCCATGTCATCACAAAGTTCTCTGCCCATATCATCACAATGCTCCTTGTCACCTTTCATCACAATGCTCCATGCTCTTTCATCACAATGCTCCAGAATGCTTGTCATCGCAATGTTCCTTGACCGTGTCAACAGAATGATCCATGACTCCTTTCCTCACAGTGCTCCAGTACCCCTTTCATCACAATGCTCCATGCCATTGTCAGCACAATGCTCCTTGGAGACTGTCATCAAAATGCTCCATCCCCTTTTCATCACAATGCTCCAGATATAATATCATTACAATGCTCCATGCCCGTGTCAACACAATGCTCCATGACCCCTGTCATCAAAATGCTTTATGAACCTTGTTATTAGAATGTTCCATGACCCCTGTCATCAAAATGATCCATGACCGTTGTCATCACAATGCTGCATGATACCTTTCATCCCAATTCTTTGTGACCGCTGTCATCACAATGCTCCAGGACAATTTTCATCACAATGCTCCATGCCCCCGTCATCACAGTGCCCCATAACCCCTGTAATCACAATGCTCCATGACCCTGTCATCACAACGCTACATGACCCCTGTCATCACATTGTTCCCTGGCCTATGTATTCACAATGCTCCATGGACCCTGTAATCACACTGCTCCATGTTCCCTTTCAACACAATGCTCCATGACCCCTGTCATCACAACGTTCCATGAAAGTTGTCATCAAAATGTTCCATGACCCCGGTCACCACAAGGTTCCCTGCCCTTGTAATCACAATGCTCCGTGACCCCTGTCAACACAATGACTGATGACCCCTGTCATCAAAATGCTAAATAGCACTTGTCATCACAATGCTCTATGACACCTGTCATCACTATTCTCCATGTCACTTGTTATCTCAATGTTCCACGGCCCCTGTAATCACAGTGCTCCATGACCCGTTTCACATAAATGCTCCATGACCTCACTCATCACAATGCCCCATGACCCCTGTAATCACAATGCTCCATGGCCCTTGTCATCACAGTTCTCCAAGCCTTTGTCATCACACAGCTCTATGGCCCCTGTAATCACAATGCTCCATGCTCTTGTCATCACAAGGCTCCAGAACACTTGTCATTATAATGCTCCATGTCCGTTTCATCGCCATGCTCCATATCCTTGTCATCACAATGCTCCAGGTCTGTTGTCATCACCATGCTTCATGCCCATGTCATCACAATGCTCCATGAATCTTGTCTTCACAATGCTTCATGGCCCATTTCATCACAATGCTCCATGACCCCTGTCATCACAATGCTCTATGGCCTTTGTCATCCCAATGCTCCGTGACCCTGTCAACACAATGCTTGATGACCCCTGTCATCAAAATGCTAAATGGCACTTGTCATCACAATGCTCTATGACGCCTGTCATCACTATTCTCCATGTCACTTGTCATCACAATGCTCCAAGGCCCCTGTAATCACAGTACTCCATGACCCCTTTCATCACAATGCCCAATGCCACCTCTCATCACTATTCTCCATGGCATTTGTCATCAAGATGCTCCATGACACCTGTCATCACAATACTCCATGACACTTGTCATCACAATGCTCGATGGCCCTTGTCATCACAATGTTCCTTGGTGCTTTTCATCGCAATGCTCCATGACAACTTTCATCAAAATACTCCAAGATTTGTTTCATCACAATGCTCCATGGCCCTTGTCATTACAAATTCACATGATCCCTTTCATCACAATTCTCCATGGCAACTTACATAAAAATGTTCCATGCCCCTGTCATCACAATGTCCAATGATACCTGTTTTTACAATGATCCATGACCCTTGTCATCACAAGGCTCCATGTCCCTTGTATTCACAATGATCCATGGCCCTTGTCATCACAGTGCTCCATAGCGCTTTTCATCACAATGCTCCATGACCGCTTTCAGCACAATACCCCATGACCCCTGTCATCACGATGCTCCATGGCCCTTGTCATCACAATGCTCCATGAAACATATTCCTCACAATGCTCCAGTACGCCTTTCATCCAAATTCCCCATGGCCACAGTCATCACAATTCTCCATGAACCCTGTCATCGTAATGGTCCATGACCCCTTTCATCTCAATGCTCCAGGACACCTGTCGTCACAATGCTCCATGGCCTTTGGCATCACAATGCGCCATGGCCCCTGTAATCACAGTGCTCCATGACTCGTTTCATCTTAATGCTCCATGACCTCACTCATCACAATGCCCCATGACCCCTGTAATCACAATGCTCCATGGCCCTTGTCATCACAGTGCCCCAAGCCTTTGTCATCACACTGCTCCATGGTCCCTGTAATCACAATGCTCCATGCCCTTGTCATCACAAGGCTCCAGAACTCTTTTCATTATAATGCTCCATGTCCGTTTCATCACCATGCTCCATGGCCCTTGTCATCACAGTGCCCCAAGCCTTTGTCATCACACTGCTCCATGACCCCTGTAATCACAAGGCTCCAGAACTCTTGTCATTATAATGCTCCATGTCCGTTTCATCACCATGCTCCATGACACTTGTCATCACATTGCTCCATGGCCCCTCTCATTACTGGGCTCCATAATAACTTTAACCACATTTCTAGATGACCACTGCCATCACAATGCTTCATGACATTGTCATCACAATTCGCCATTACCATTGTAATCACAATGCTCCATGAACCATTTCATCACAGGGTCCCAGGACACTTGTCATCACAATGATCCATGACCACTTTCATCACAATGCTCCATGACCACTGTCATCTCAATGCTCCATGGCCTTAGTGTTCACAATGCTCCCTGGCCCCTATAATCACAGTGCTCCATAACACCTTTCATCATAACGCTCCATGACGACTGTCATCTCAATGCCCCATGAGGCCTGTCATCACAATTCTCCAAGGCACCTCTCATCACAATGCTCCATGACACTTGTCATCACATTGCTCCATAGCACCTGTCATCACAGTGTTCCCTGCCCATGTCATCACAATGCTCCATGTCCCCTATAATCACAATGCTCCATGCCTTTTTCCTCACAATGCTGCAGAATTCTTTTCAACACAATGTTCCATGACCGTGGCATCACAATCCTACATGACCCTGCTCATCACAATTCTCCATGACCTTTGTCATCACAATGCTCTATGTCGCTTTTCATCACAATTCTCAATGACCACTTTAATCACTATGATCACTGACAATTTCTATCACATTTCTCTATTGTCATTACAATTCCCCATGGCCCCTTTCTTCACAATGCTCCATGATGCCTGTCATCACAATGCTCCATGGAGTTTGTTATCACAATGCTCCAGGACCAGTTTCATCACAATACTCCATGTCCCTTGTCATCACAGTGCACAATGAAACCTTTCATTACAATGCTCCATGACACTTGTCATCACAATGCTCCATGGCCTTTATCGTCGCAATGCTCCCAGGCACTTTTCATCACGATGTTCCATGAAAACTTTCATCACATTGCTCCACGACCATTGTCATCACAATAGTCCATACCCTTGTCAACACAATGCTGCATAATCCCTGTCATCACAATTCTCCATGACTGCTGTCACCACAATAATCCAGGACAATTTTCATAACAATGCTTCATGCCCCCAGTCATCACAGTGCTCCATGATACCTTTCATCACAATTCCTAGATGATCAATGTCATCACAAGGCCCCATGACACCTGTCATCACAATTCGCTATGACCCTTGTCATCACAATACTCGATGAACCGTGTCATCACAGTGTTCCAGGGCACATGTCATCACAATGATCCATGACGACTTTCATCACAATGCTCCAATACACCTGTCATCACAATGCTCCATGGCCCCTGTTATCATATTGCTCCATGATCACTTTCATCACAATGCTCCATGACCACTGTCATCACCATGCCTCATGACGCCTGTCATCTCAATGCTCCATGGCCCCTTCATCACAATGCTCCATGAACCCAGTCATCACAATGTTCCCTGTCCTTTTCATCACAATGTTCCATGGGCCCTGTCATCACAATGCTCCATGTGCTTGTCATCAAAATGCTCCAGAACTCTTGTCATCATAATGCTCCATGCCAATGTCATCAAAATGCCCCATGACACTTGTCATCACAATCCTCCACGTCATTTGTCATCACAATGTTCCATGGCCCCTGTCATCACAGTGCTCCATGATACCATTCATCACAATTCTAGAGGACCACTGTCATCACAATGCCCCATGACAGATGTCATCACAATTTGCCATGGTCCCTGTCATCAAAATGCTCCATGAACCGTTTCATCACAAGGTTCCAGGACACTTGTCATCACAATGATCCATGATCACTTTCATCAAAAGGCTCCATGAAACCTGTCATCTCAATGCTCCATAGGCTTTGTATTCACAATGCTCCATGGCCCCTCTAATCATAGAGCTCCATGACCCCTTTCATCACAATGCTCCAAGACCGCTGTCATCACAATGCCCCATGACGCCTGCCATCACAAATCTCCAAGGCCTCTCTTACCAAAAAGCTCCATGATCCCTGTCAGTACAATGTTCCATGACACTTTTCACCACAATGCTCCATGACCCATGTCATCACAAAGTTCTCTGCCCATATCATCACAATGCTCCTTGTCACCTTTCATCACAATGCTCCATGCTCTTTCATCACAATGCTCCAGAATGCTTGTCATCGCAATGTTCCTTGACCGTGTCAACACAATGATCCATGACTCCTTTCCTCACAGTGCTCCAGTACCCCTTTCATCACAATGCTCCATGCCATTGTCAGCACAATGCTCCTTGGAGACTGTCATCAAAATGCTCCATCCCCTTTTCATCACAATGCTCCAGATATAATATCATTACAATGCTCCATGCCCGTGTCAACACAATGCTCCATGACCCCTGTCATCAAAATGCTTTATGAACCTTGTTATTAGAATGTTCCATGACCCCTGTCATCAAAATGATCCATGACCGTTGTCATCACAATGCTGCATGATACCTTTCATCCCAATTCTTTGTGACCGCTGTCATCACAATGCTCCAGGACAATTTTCATCACAATGCTCCATGCCCCCGTCATCACAGTGCCCCATAACCCCTGTAATCACAATGCTCCATGACCCTGTCATCACAACGCTACATGACCCCTGTCATCACATTGTTCCCTGGCCTATGTATTCACAATGCTCCATGGACCCTGTAATCACACTGCTCCATGTTCCCTTTCAACACAATGCTCCATGACCCCTGTCATCACAACGTTCCATGAAAGTTGTCATCAAAATGTTCCATGACCCCGGTCACCACAAGGTTCCCTGCCCTTGTAATCACAATGCTCCGTGACCCCTGTCAACACAATGACTGATGACCCCTGTCATCAAAATGCTAAATAGCACTTGTCATCACAATGCTCTATGACACCTGTCATCACTATTCTCCATGTCACTTGTTATCTCAATGTTCCACGGCCCCTGTAATCACAGTGCTCCATGACCCGTTTCACATAAATGCTCCATGACCTCACTCATCACAATGCCCCATGACCCCTGTAATCACAATGCTCCATGGCCCTTGTCATCACAGTTCTCCAAGCCTTTGTCATCACACAGCTCTATGGCCCCTGTAATCACAATGCTCCATGCTCTTGTCATCACAAGGCTCCAGAACACTTGTCATTATAATGCTCCATGTCCGTTTCATCGCCATGCTCCATATCCTTGTCATCACAATGCTCCAGGTCTGTTGTCATCACCATGCTTCATGCCCATGTCATCACAATGCTCCATGAATCTTGTCTTCACAATGCTTCATGGCCCATTTCATCACAATGCTCCATGACCCCTGTCATCACAATGCTCTATGGCCTTTGTCATCCCAATGCTCCGTGACCCTGTCAACACAATGCTTGATGACCCCTGTCATCAAAATGCTAAATGGCACTTGTCATCACAATGCTCTATGACGCCTGTCATCACTATTCTCCATGTCACTTGTCATCACAATGCTCCAAGGCCCCTGTAATCACAGTACTCCATGACCCCTTTCATCACAATGCCCAATGCCACCTCTCATCACTATTCTCCATGGCATTTGTCATCAAGATGCTCCATGACACCTGTCATCACAATACTCCATGACACTTGTCATCACAATGCTCGATGGCCCTTGTCATCACAATGTTCCTTGGTGCTTTTCATCGCAATGCTCCATGACAACTTTCATCAAAATACTCCAAGATTTGTTTCATCACAATGCTCCATGGCCCTTGTCATTACAAATTCACATGATCCCTTTCATCACAATTCTCCATGGCAACTTACATAAAAATGTTCCATGCCCCTGTCATCACAATGTCCAATGATACCTGTTTTTACAATGATCCATGACCCTTGTCATCACAAGGCTCCATGTCCCTTGTATTCACAATGATCCATGGCCCTTGTCATCACAGTGCTCCATAGCGCTTTTCATCACAATGCTCCATGACCGCTTTCAGCACAATACCCCATGACCCCTGTCATCACGATGCTCCATGGCCCTTGTCATCACAATGCTCCATGAAACATATTCCTCACAATGCTCCAGTACGCCTTTCATCCAAATTCCCCATGGCCACAGTCATCACAATTCTCCATGAACCCTGTCATCGTAATGGTCCATGACCCCTTTCATCTCAATGCTCCAGGACACCTGTCGTCACAATGCTCCATGGCCTTTGGCATCACAATGCGCCATGGCCCCTGTAATCACAGTGCTCCATGACTCGTTTCATCTTAATGCTCCATGACCTCACTCATCACAATGCCCCATGACCCCTGTAATCACAATGCTCCATGGCCCTTGTCATCACAGTGCCCCAAGCCTTTGTCATCACACTGCTCCATGGTCCCTGTAATCACAATGCTCCATGCCCTTGTCATCACAAGGCTCCAGAACTCTTTTCATTATAATGCTCCATGTCCGTTTCATCACCATGCTCCATGGCCCTTGTCATCACAGTGCCCCAAGCCTTTGTCATCACACTGCTCCATGACCCCTGTAATCACAAGGCTCCAGAACTCTTGTCATTATAATGCTCCATGTCCGTTTCATCACCATGCTCCATGACACTTGTCATCACATTGCTCCATGGCCCCTCTCATTACTGGGCTCCATAATAACTTTAACCACATTTCTAGATGACCACTGCCATCACAATGCTTCATGACATTGTCATCACAATTCGCCATTACCATTGTAATCACAATGCTCCATGAACCATTTCATCACAGGGTCCCAGGACACTTGTCATCACAATGATCCATGACCACTTTCATCACAATGCTCCATGACCACTGTCATCTCAATGCTCCATGGCCTTAGTGTTCACAATGCTCCCTGGCCCCTATAATCACAGTGCTCCATAACACCTTTCATCATAACGCTCCATGACGACTGTCATCTCAATGCCCCATGAGGCCTGTCATCACAATTCTCCAAGGCACCTCTCATCACAATGCTCCATGACACTTGTCATCACATTGCTCCATAGCACCTGTCATCACAGTGTTCCCTGCCCATGTCATCACAATGCTCCATGTCCCCTATAATCACAATGCTCCATGCCTTTTTCCTCACAATGCTGCAGAATTCTTTTCAACACAATGTTCCATGACCGTGGCATCACAATCCTACATGACCCTGCTCATCACAATTCTCCATGACCTTTGTCATCACAATGCTCTATGTCGCTTTTCATCACAATTCTCAATGACCACTTTAATCACTATGATCACTGACAATTTCTATCACATTTCTCTATTGTCATTACAATTCCCCATGGCCCCTTTCTTCACAATGCTCCATGATGCCTGTCATCACAATGCTCCATGGAGTTTGTTATCACAATGCTCCAGGACCAGTTTCATCACAATACTCCATGTCCCTTGTCATCACAGTGCACAATGAAACCTTTCATTACAATGCTCCATGACACTTGTCATCACAATGCTCCATGGCCTTTATCGTCGCAATGCTCCCAGGCACTTTTCATCACGATGTTCCATGAAAACTTTCATCACATTGCTCCACGACCATTGTCATCACAATAGTCCATACCCTTGTCAACACAATGCTGCATAATCCCTGTCATCACAATTCTCCATGACTGCTGTCACCACAATAATCCAGGACAATTTTCATAACAATGCTTCATGCCCCCAGTCATCACAGTGCTCCATGATACCTTTCATCACAATTCCTAGATGATCAATGTCATCACAAGGCCCCATGACACCTGTCATCACAATTCGCTATGACCCTTGTCATCACAATACTCGATGAACCGTGTCATCACAGTGTTCCAGGGCACATGTCATCACAATGATCCATGACGACTTTCATCACAATGCTCCAATACACCTGTCATCACAATGCTCCATGGCCCCTGTTATCATATTGCTCCATGATCACTTTCATCACAATGCTCCATGACCACTGTCATCACCATGCCTCATGACGCCTGTCATCTCAATGCTCCATGGCCCCTTCATCACAATGCTCCATGAACCCAGTCATCACAATGTTCCCTGTCCTTTTCATCACAATGTTCCATGGGCCCTGTCATCACAATGCTCCATGTGCTTGTCATCAAAATGCTCCAGAACTCTTGTCATCATAATGCTCCATGCCAATGTCATCAAAATGCCCCATGACACTTGTCATCACAATCCTCCACGTCATTTGTCATCACAATGTTCCATGGCCCCTGTCATCACAGTGCTCCATGATACCATTCATCACAATTCTAGAGGACCACTGTCATCACAATGCCCCATGACAGATGTCATCACAATTTGCCATGGTCCCTGTCATCAAAATGCTCCATGAACCGTTTCATCACAAGGTTCCAGGACACTTGTCATCACAATGATCCATGATCACTTTCATCAAAAGGCTCCATGAAACCTGTCATCTCAATGCTCCATAGGCTTTGTATTCACAATGCTCCATGGCCCCTCTAATCATAGAGCTCCATGACCCCTTTCATCACAATGCTCCAAGACCGCTGTCATCACAATGCCCCATGACGCCTGCCATCACAAATCTCCAAGGCCTCTCTTACCAAAAAGCTCCATGATCCCTGTCAGTACAATGTTCCATGACACTTTTCACCACAATGCTCCATGACCCATGTCATCACAAAGTTCTCTGCCCATATCATCACAATGCTCCTTGTCACCTTTCATCACAATGCTCCATGCTCTTTCATCACAATGCTCCAGAATGCTTGTCATCGCAATGTTCCTTGACCGTGTCAACACAATGATCCATGACTCCTTTCCTCACAGTGCTCCAGTACCCCTTTCATCACAATGCTCCATGCCATTGTCAGCACAATGCTCCTTGGAGACTGTCATCAAAATGCTCCATCCCCTTTTCATCACAATGCTCCAGATATAATATCATTACAATGCTCCATGCCCGTGTCAACACAATGCTCCATGACCCCTGTCATCAAAATGCTTTATGAACCTTGTTATTAGAATGTTCCATGACCCCTGTCATCAAAATGATCCATGACCGTTGTCATCACAATGCTGCATGATACCTTTCATCCCAATTCTTTGTGACCGCTGTCATCACAATGCTCCAGGACAATTTTCATCACAATGCTCCATGCCCCCGTCATCACAGTGCCCCATAACCCCTGTAATCACAATGCTCCATGACCCTGTCATCACAACGCTACATGACCCCTGTCATCACATTGTTCCCTGGCCTATGTATTCACAATGCTCCATGGACCCTGTAATCACACTGCTCCATGTTCCCTTTCAACACAATGCTCCATGACCCCTGTCATCACAACGTTCCATGAAAGTTGTCATCAAAATGTTCCATGACCCCGGTCACCACAAGGTTCCCTGCCCTTGTAATCACAATGCTCCGTGACCCCTGTCAACACAATGACTGATGACCCCTGTCATCAAAATGCTAAATAGCACTTGTCATCACAATGCTCTATGACACCTGTCATCACTATTCTCCATGTCACTTGTTATCGCAATGTTCCACGGCCCCTGTAATCACAGTGCTCCATGACCCGTTTCACATAAATGCTCAATGACCTCACTCATCACAATGCCCCATGACCCCTGTAATCACAATGCTCCATGGCCCTTGTCATCACAGTTCTCCAAGCCTTTGTCATCACACAGCTCTATGGCCCCTGTAATCACAATGCTCCATGCTCTTGTCATCACAAGGCTCCAGAACACTTGTCATTATAATGCTCCATGTCCGTTTCATCGCCATGCTCCATATCCGTGTCATCACAATGCTCCAGGTCTGTTGTCATCACCATGCTTCATGGCCGTGTCATCACAAGGCTCCATGAATCTTGTCTTCACAATGCTTCATGGCCCATGTCATCATAATGCTCCGTGACCCTGTCAACACAATGCTTGATGACCCCTGTCATCAAAATGCTAAATGGCACTTGTCATCACAATGCTCTATGACGCCTGTCATCACTATTCTCCATGTCATTTGTCATCACAATGCTCCATGGCCCCTGTAATCACAGTACACCATGAACCCTTTCATCACAATGCCCAATGCCACCTCTCATCACAATTCTCCATGGCATTTGTCATCAAGATGCTCCATGACACCTGTCATCACAATACTCCATGACACTTGTCATCACAATGCTCGATGGCCCTTGTCATCACAATGTTCCTTGGTGCTTTTCATCGCAATGCTCCATGACAACTTTCATCAAAATACTCCAAGATTTGTTTCATCACAATGCTCCATGGCCCTTGTCATTACAAATTCACATTATCCCTTTCATCACAATTCTCCATGGCAACTTACATAAAAATGTTCCATGCCCCTGTCATCACAATGTCCAATGATACCTGTTTTTACAATGATCCATGACCCTTGTCATCACAAGGCTCCATGTCCCTTGTATTCACAATGATCCATGGCCCTTGTCATCACAGTGCTCCATAGCGCTTTTCATCACAATGCTCCATGACCGCTTTCAGCACAATACCCCATGACCCCTGTCATCACGATGCTCCATGACCCTTGTCATCACAATGCTCCATGAAACATATTCCTTACAATGCTCCAGTACGCCTTTCATCCAAATTCCCCATGGCCACAGTCATCACAATTCTCCATGAACCCTGTCATCGTAATGGTCCATGACCCGTTTCATCTCAATACTCCAGGACACCTGTCATCACAATGCTCCATGGCCTTTGGCATCACAATGCGCCATGGCCCCTGTAATCACAGTGCTCCATGACTCGTTTCATCTTAATGCTCCATGACCGCTTTCTGCACAATGCCCCATGAACCCTGTAATCACAATGCTCCATGGCCCTTGTCATCACAGTGCCCCAAGCCTTTGTCATCACACAGCTCCATGGCCCCTGTAATCACAATGCTCCATGCTCTTGTCATCACAAGGCTCCAGAACACTTGTCATTATAATGCTCCATGTCCGTTTCATCGCCATGCTCCATATCCTTGTCATCACAATGCTCCAGGTCTGTTGTCATCACCATGCTTCATGGCCGTGTCATCACAATGCTCCATGAATCTTGTCTTCACAATGCTTCATGGCCCATGACATCACAATGCTCCGTGACCCTGTCAACACAATGCTTGATGACCCCTGTCATCAAAATGCTAAATGGCACTTGTCATCACAATGCTCTATGATGCCTGTCATCACTATTCTCCATGTCACTTGTCATCACAATGCTCCAAGGCCCCTGTAATCACAGTACTCCATGACCCCTTTCATCATAATGCCCAATGCCACCTCTCATCACAATTCTCCATGGCATTTGTCATCAAGATGCTCCATGACACCTGTCATCACAATACTCCATGACACTTGTCATCACAATGCTCGATGGCCCTTGTCATCACAATGTTCCTTGGTGCTTTTCATCGCAATGCTCCATGACAACTTTCATCAAAATACTCCAAGATTTGTTTCATCACAATGCTCCATGGCCCTTGTCATTACAAATTCACATGATCCCTTTCATCACAATTCTCCATGGCAACTTACATAAAAATGTTCCATGCCCCTGTCATCACAATGTCCAATGATACCTCTTTTTACAATGATCCATGACACTTGTCATCACAAGGCTCCATGTCCCTTGTATTCACAATGATCCATGGCCCTTCTCATCACAGTGCTCCATAGCGCTTTTCATCACAATGCTCCATGACCGCTTTCAGCACAATACCCCATGACCCCTGTCATCACGATGCTCCATGGCCCTTGTCATCACAATGCTCCATGAAACATATTCCTCACAATGCTCCAGTACGCCTTTCATCCAAATTCCCCATGGCCACAGTCATCACAATTCTCCATGAACCCTGTCATCGTAATGGTCCATGACCCCTTTCATCTCAATGCTCCAGGACACCTGTCATCACAATGCTCCATGGCCTTTGGCATCACAATGCGCCATGGCCCCTGTAATCACAGTGCTCCATGACTCGTTTCATCTTAATGCTCCATGACCTCACTCATCACAATGCCCCATGACCCCTGTAATCACAATGCTCCATGGCCCTTGTCATCACAGTGCCCCAAGCCTTTGTCATCACACTGCTCCATGGTCCCTGTAATCACAATGCTCCATGCCCTTGTCATCACAAGGCTCCACAACTCTTTTCATTATAATGCTCCATGTCCGTTTCATCACCATGCTCCATGCCCTTGTCATCACAATGCTCCAGGTCTGTTGCCATCACCATGCTTCATGCCCGTGTCATCACAATGCTCCATGAATCTTGTCTTCACAATGCTTCATGGCCCATGTCATCACAATGCTCCATGACCCCTGTCATCACAATGCTCTATGGCCTTTGTCATCACAATGCTCCGTGACCCTGTCAACACATGCTTGATGACCCCTGTCATCAAAATGCTAAATGGCACTTGTCATCACAATGCTCTATGACGCCTGTCATTACTATTCTCCATGTCACTTGTCATCACAATGCTCCATGGCCCCTGTAATCACAGTACACCATGACCCCTTTCAGCACAATGCCCAATGCCACCTCTCATCACAATTCTCCATGGCATTTGTCATCAAGATGCTCCATGACACCTGTCATCACAATACTCCATGACACTTGTCATCACAATGCTCGATGGCCCTTGTCATCACAATGTTCCTTGGTGCTTTTCATCGCAATGCTCCATGACAACTTTCATCAAAATACTCCAAGATTTGTTTCATCACAATGCTCCATGGCCCTTGTCATTACAAATTCACATGATCCTTTTCATCACAATTCTCCATGGCAACTTACATAAAAATGCTTCATGACCCTGTCATCACAATGCCCAATGATTCCTGTTTTTACAATGATCCATGACCCTTGTCATCACAAGGCTCCATGTCCCTTGTATTCACAATGCTCCATGGCCCTTGTCATCACAATGATCCATAGTGCTTTTCATCGCAATGCTCCATGAACGATTTCTGCACAATGCCCCATGAACCCTGTCATCACGATGCTCCATGGCCCTTGTCATCACAATGCTCCATGAAACATTTCCTCACAATGCTCCAGTACGCCTTTCATCCAAATTCCCCATGGCCACAGTCATCACAATTCTCCATGAACCCTGTCATCGTAATGGTCCATGACCCGTTTCATCTCAATGCTCCAGGACACCTGTCATCACAATGCTCCATGGCCTTTGGCATCACAATGCGCCATGGCCCCTGTAATCACAGTGCTCCATAACTCGTTTCATCTTAATGCTCCATGACCTCACTCATCAAAATGCCCCATGACCCCTGTAATCACAATGCTCCATGGACCTTGTCATCACAGTGCTCCAAGCCTTTGTCATCACACTGCTCCATGACCCCTGTAATCACAATGCTCCAGAACTCTTGTCATTATAATGCTCCATGTCCGTTTCATCACCATGCTCCATGACACTTGTCATCACAATGCTCCATGGCCCCTCTCATTACTGGGCTCCATAATAACTTTAACCACATTTCTAGATGACCACTGCCATCACAATGCCTCATGACATTGTCATCACAATTCGCCATTACCATTGTCATCACAATGCTCCATGAACCATGTCATCACAGGGTCCCAGGACACTTGTCATCACAATGATCCATGACCACTTTCATCACAATGCTCCATGACCACTGTCATCTCAATGCTCCATGGCCTTTGTGTTCACAATGCTCCATGGCCCCTGTTATCATATTGCTCCATGATCACTTTCATCACAATGCTCCATGACCACTGTCATCCCCATGCCTCATGACGCCTGTCATCTCAATGCTCCATGGCCCCTTCATCACAATGCTCCATGAACCCAGTCATCACAATGTTCCCTGTCCTTTTCATCACAATGTTCCATGGGCCCTGTCATCACAATGCTCCATGTGCTTGTCATCAAAATGCTCCAGAACTCTTGTCATCATAATGCTCCATGCCAATGTCATCAAAATGCCCCATGACACTTGTCATCACAATCCTCCACGTCATTTGTCATCACAATGTTCCATGGCCCCTGTCATCACAGTGCTCCATGATACCATTCATCACAATTCTAGAGGACCACTGTCATCACAATGCCCCATGACAGATGTCATCACAATTTGCCATGGTCCCTGTCATCAAAATGCTCCATGAACCGTTTCATCACAAGGTTCCAGGACACTTGTCATCACAATGATCCATGATCACTTTCATCAAAAGGCTCCATGAAACCTGTCATCTCAATGCTCCATAGGCTTTGTATTCACAATGCTCCATGGCCCCTCTAATCATAGAGCTCCATGACCCCTTTCATCACAATGCTCCAAGACCGCTGTCATCACAATGCCCCATGACGCCTGCCATCACAAATCTCCAAGGCCTCTCTTACCAAAAAGCTCCATGATCCCTGTCAGTACAATGTTCCATGACACTTTTCACCACAATGCTCCATGACCCATGTCATCACAAAGTTCTCTGCCCATATCATCACAATGCTCCTTGTCACCTTTCATCACAATGCTCCATGCTCTTTCATCACAATGCTCCAGAATGCTTGTCATCGCAATGTTCCTTGACCGTGTCAACACAATGATCCATGACTCCTTTCCTCACAGTGCTCCAGTACCCCTTTCATCACAATGCTCCATGCCATTGTCAGCACAATGCTCCTTGGAGACTGTCATCAAAATGCTCCATCCCCTTTTCATCACAATGCTCCAGATATAATATCATTACAATGCTCCATGCCCGTGTCAACACAATGCTCCATGACCCCTGTCATCAAAATGCTTTATGAACCTTGTTATTAGAATGTTCCATGACCCCTGTCATCAAAATGATCCATGACCGTTGTCATCACAATGCTGCATGATACCTTTCATCCCAATTCTTTGTGACCGCTGTCATCACAATGCTCCAGGACAATTTTCATCACAATGCTCCATGCCCCCGTCATCACAGTGCCCCATAACCCCTGTAATCACAATGCTCCATGACCCTGTCATCACAACGCTACATGACCCCTGTCATCACATTGTTCCCTGGCCTATGTATTCACAATGCTCCATGGACCCTGTAATCACACTGCTCCATGTTCCCTTTCAACACAATGCTCCATGACCCCTGTCATCACAACGTTCCATGAAAGTTGTCATCAAAATGTTCCATGACCCCGGTCACCACAAGGTTCCCTGCCCTTGTAATCACAATGCTCCGTGACCCCTGTCAACACAATGACTGATGACCCCTGTCATCAAAATGCTAAAGAGCACTTGTCATCACAATGCTCTATGACACCTGTCATCACTATTCTCCATGTCACTTGTTATCGCAATGTTCCACGGCCCCTGTAATCACAGTGCTCCATGACCCGTTTCACATAAATGCTCCATGACCTCACTCATCACAATGCCCCATGACCCCTGTAATCACAATGCTCCATGGCTCTTGTCATCACAGTTCTCCAAGCCTTTGTCATCACACAGCTCTATGGCCCCTGTAATCACAATGCTCCATGCTCTTGTCATCACAAGGCTCCAGAACACTTGTCATTATAATGCTCCATGTCCGTTTCATCGCCATGCTCCATATCCTTGTCATCACAATGCTCCAGGTCTGTTGTCATCACCATGCTTCATGCCCATGTCATCACAATGCTCCATGAATCTTGTCTTCACAATGCTTCATGGCCCATATCATCACAATGCTCCATGACCCCTGTCATCACAATGCTCTATGGCCTTTGTCATCACAATGCTCCGTGACCCTGTCAACACAATGCTTGATGACCCCTGTCATCAAAATGCTAAATGGCACTTGTCATCACAATGCTCTATGATGCCTGTCATCACTATTCTCCATGTCACTTGTCATCACAATGCTCCAAGGCCCTTGTAATCACAGTACTCCATGACCCCTTTCATCACAATGCCCAATGCCACCTCTCATCACAATTCTCCATGGCATTTGTCATCAAGATGCTCCATGACACCTGTCATCACAATACTCCATGACACTTGTCATCACAATGCTCGATGGCCCTTGTCATCACAATGTTCCTTGGTGCTTTTCATCGCAATGCTCCATGACAACTTTCATCAAAATACTCCAAGATTTGTTTCATCACAATGCTCCATGGCCCTTGTCATTACAAATTCACATGATCCCTTTCATCACAATTCTCCATGGCAACTTACATAAAAATGTTCCATGCCCCTGTCATCACAATGTCCAATGATACCTGTTTTTACAATGATCCATGACCCTTGTCATCACAAGGCTCCATGTCCCTTGTATTCACAATGATCCATGGCCCTTGTCATCACAGTGCTCCATAGCGCTTTTCATCGCAATGCTCCATGACCGCTTTCAGCACAATACCCCATGACCCCTGTCATCACGATGCTCCATGACCCTTGTCATCACAATGCTCCATGAAACATATTCCTCACAATGCTCCAGTACGCCTTTCATCCAAATTCCCCATGGCCACAGTCATCACAATTCTCCATGAACCCTGTCATCGTAATGGTCCATGACCCGTTTCATCTCAATGCTCCAGGACACCTGTCATCACAATGCTCCATGGCCTTTGGCATCACAATGCGCCATGGCCCCTGTAATCACAGTGCTCCATGACTCGTTTCATCTTAATGCTCCATGACCTCACTCATCACAATGCCCCATGACCCCTGTAATCACAATGCTCCATGGCCCTTGTCATCACAGTGCCCCAAGCCTTTGTCATCACACTGCTCCATGGTCCCTGTAATCACAATGCTCCATGCCCTTGTCATCACAAGGCTCCAGAACTCTTTTCATTATAATGCTCCATGTCCGTTTCATCACCATGCTCCATGCCCTTGTCATCACAATGCTCCAGGTCTGTTGCCATCACCATGCTTCATGCCCGTGTCATCACAATGCTCCATGAATCTTGTCTTCACAATGCTTCATGGCCCATGTCATCACAATGCTCCATGACCACTGTCATCACAATGCTCTATGGCCTTTGTCATCACAATGCTCCGTGACCCTGTCAACACAATGCTTGATGACCCCTGTAATCAAAATGCTAAATGGCACTTGTCATCACAATGCTCTATGACGCCTGTCATCACTATTCTCCATGTCACTTGTCATCACAATGCTCCATGGCCCCTGTAATCACAGTACACCATGACCCCTTTCATCACAATGCCTAATGCCACCTCTCATCACAATTCTCCATGGCATTTGTCATCACAATGCTCGATGGCCCTTGTCATCACAATGTTCCTTGGTGCTCTTCATCGCAATGCTCCATGACAACTTTCATCAAAATACTCCAAGATTTGTTTCATCACAATGCTCCATGGCCCTTGTCATTACAAATTCACATGATCCTTTTCATCACAATTCTCCATGGCAACTTACATAAAAATGCTTCATGACCCTGTCATCACAATGCCCATTGATTCCTGTTTTTACAATGATCCATGACCCTTGTCATCACAAGGCTCCATGTCCCTTGTATTCACAATGCTCCATGGCCCTTGTCATCACAATGATCCATAGTGCTTTTCATCGCAATGCTCCATGAACGATTTCTGCACAATGCCCCATGAACCCTGTCATCACGATGCTCCATGGCCCTTGTCATCACAATGCTCCATGAAACATTTCCTCACAATGCTCCAGTACGCCTTTCATCCAAATTCCCCATGGCCACAGTCATCAAAATTCTCCATGAACCCTGTCATCGTAATGGTCCATGACCCGTTTCATCTCAATGCTCCAGGACACCTGTCATCACAATGCTCCATGGCCTTTGGCATCACAATGCGCCATGGCCCCTGTAATCACAGTGCTCCATGACTCGTTTCATCTTAATGCTCCATGACCTCACTCATCAAAATGCCCCATGATCCCTGTAATCACAATGCTCCATGGAACTTGTCATCACAGTGCTCCAAGCCTTTGTCATCACACTGCTCCATGACCCCTGTAATCACAATGCTCCAGAACTCTTGTCATTATAATGCTCCATGTCCGTTTCATCACCATGCTCCATGACACTTGTCATCACAATGCTCCATGGCCCCTCTCATTACTGGGCTCCATAATAACTTTAACCACATTTCTAGATGACCACTGCCATCACAATGCCTCATGACATTGTCATCACAATTCGCCATTACCATTGTCATCACAATGCTCCATGAACCATGTCATCACAGGGTCCCAGGACACTTGTCATCACAATGATCCATGACCACTTTCATCACAATGCTCCATGACCACTGTCATCTCAATGCTCCATGGCCTTTTTGTTCACAATGCTCCATGGCCCCTGTTATCATATTGCTCCATGATCACTTTCATCACAATGCTCCATGACCACTGTCATCCCCATGCCTCATGACGCCTGTCATCTCAATGCTCCATGGCCCCTTCATCACAATGCTCCATGAACCCAGTCATCACAATGTTCCCTGTCCTTTTCATCACAATGTTCCATGGGCCCTGTCATCACAATGCTCCATGTGCTTGTCATCAAAATGCTCCAGAACTCTTGTCATCATAATGCTCCATGCCAATGTCATCAAAATGCCCCATGACACTTGTCATCACAATCCTCCACATCATTTGTCATCACAATGTTCCATGGCCCCTGTCATCACAGTGCTCCATGATACCATTCATCACAATTCTAGAGGACCACTGTCATCACAATGCCCCATGACAGATGTCATCACAATTTGCCATGGTCCCTGTCACCAAAATGCTCCATGAACCGTTTCATCACAAGGTTCCAGGACACTTGTCATCACAATGATCCATGATCACTTTCATCAAAAGGCTCCATGAAACCTGTCATCTCAATGCTCCATAGGCTTTGTATTCACAATGCTCCATGGCCCCTCTAATCATAGAGCTCCATGACCCCTTTCATCACAATGCTCCAAGACCGCTGTCATCACAATGCCCCATGACGCCTGCCATCACAAATCTCCAAGGCCTCTCTTACCAAAAAGCTCCATGATCCCTGTCAGTACAATGTTCCATGACACTTTTCACCACAATGCTCCATGACCCATGTCATCACAAAGTTCTCTGCCCATATCATCACAATGCTCCTTGTCACCTTTCATCACAATGCTCCATGCTCTTTCATCACAATGCTCCAGAATGCTTGTCATCGCAATGTTCCTTGACCGTGTCAACACAATGATCCATGACTCCTTTCCTCACAGTGCTCCAGTACCCCTTTCATCACAATGCTCCATGCCATTGTCAGCACAATGCTCCTTGGAGACTGTCATCAAAATGCTCCATCTCCTTTTCATCACAATGCTCCAGATATAATATCATTACAATGCTCCATGCCCGTGTCAACACAATGCTCCATGACCCCTGTCATCAAAATGCTTTATGAACCTTGTTATTAGAATGTTCCATGACCCCTGTCATCAAAATGATCCATGACCGTTGTCATCACAATGCTGCATGATACCTTTCATCCCAATTCTTTGTGACCGCTGTCATCACAATGCTCCAGGACAATTTTCATCACAATGCTCCATGCCCCCGTCATCACAGTGCCCCATAACCCCTGTAATCACAATGCTCCATGACCCTGTCATCACAACGCTACATGACCCCTGTCATCACATTGTTCCCTGGCCTATGTATTCACAATGCTCCATGGACCCTGTAATCACACTGCTCCATGTTCCCTTTCAACACAATGCTCCATGACCCCTGTCATCACAACGTTCCATGAAAGTTGTCATCAAAATGTTCCATGACCCCGGTCACCACAAGGTTCCCTGCCCTTGTAATCACAATGCTCCGTGACCCCTGTCAACACAATGACTGATGACCCCTGTCATCAAAATGCTAAATAGCACTTGTCATCACAATGCTCTATGACACCTGTCATCACTATTCTCCATGTCACTTGTTATCGCAATGTTCCACGGCCCCTGTAATCACAGTGCTCCATGACCCGTTTCACATAAATGCTCCATGACCTCACTCATCACAATGCCCCATGACCCCTGTAATCACAATGCTCCATGGCTCTTGTCATCACAGTTCTCCAAGCCTTTGTCATCACACAGCTCTATGGCCCCTGTAATCACAATGCTCCATGCTCTTGTCATCACAAGGCTCCAGAACACTTGTCATTATAATGCTCCATGTCCGTTTCATCGCCATGCTCCATATCCTTGTCATCACAATGCTCCAGGTCTGTTGTCATCACCATGCTTCATGCACGTGTCATCACAATGCTCCATGAATCTTGTCTTCACAATGCTTCATGGCCCATATCATCACAATGCTCCATGACCCCTGTCATCACAATGCTCTATGGCCTTTGTCATCACAATGCTCCGTGACCCTGTCAACACAATGCTTGATGACCCCTGTCATCAAAATGCTAAATGGCACTTGTCATCACAATGCTCTATGACGCCTGTCATCACTATTCTCCATGTCACTTGTCATCACAATGCTCCAAGGCCCTTGTAATCACAGTACTCCATGACCCCTTTCATCACAATGCCCAATGCCACCTCTCATCACAATTCTCCATGGCATTTGTCATCAAGATGCTCCATGACACCTGTCATCACAATACTCCATGACACTTGTCATCACAATGCTCGATGGCCCTTGTCATCACAATGTTCCTTGGTGCTTTTCATCGCAATGCTCCATGACAACTTTCATCAAAATACTCCAAGATTTGTTTCATCACAATGCTCCATGGCCCTTGTCATTACAAATTCACATGATCCCTTTCATCACAATTCTCCATGGCAACTTACATAAAAATGTTCCATGCCCCTGTCATCACAATGTCCAAAGATACCTGTTTTTACAATGATCCATGACCCTTGTCATCACAAGGCTCCATGTCCCTTGTATTCAGAATGATCCATGGCCCTTGTCATCACTGTGCTCCATAGCGCTTTTCATCGCAATGCTCCATGACCGCCTTCAGCACAATACCCCATGACCCCTGTCATCACGATGCTCCCTGACCCTTGTCATCACAATGCTCCATGAAACATATTCCTCACAATGCTCCAGTACGCCTTTCATCCAAATTCCCCATGGCCACAGTCATCACAATTCTCCATGAACCCTGTCATCGTAATGGTCCATGACCCGTTTCATCTCAATGCTCCAGGACACCTGTCATCACAATGCTCCATGGCCTTTGGCATCACAATGCGCCATGGCCCCTGTAATCACAGTGCTCCATGACTCGTTTCATCTTAATGCTCCATGACCTCACTCATCACAATGCCCCATGACCCCTGTAATCACAATGCTCCATGGCCCTTGTCATCACAGTGCCCCAAGCCTTTGTCATCACACTGCTCCATGGTCCCTGTAATCACAATGCTCCATGCCCTTGTCATCACAAGGCTCCACAACTCTTTTCATTATAATGCTCCATGTCCGTTTCATCACCATGCTCCATGCCCTTGTCATCACAATGCTCCAGGTCTGTTGCCATCACCATGCTTCATGCCCGTGTCATCACAATGCTCCATGAATCTTGTCTTCACAATGCTTCATGGCCCATGTCATCACAATGCTCCATGACCCCTGTCATCACAATGCTCTATGGCCTTTGTCATCACAATGCTCCGTGACCCTGTCAACACAATGCTTGATGACCCCTGTCATCAAAATGCTAAATGGCACTTATCATCACAATGCTCTATGACGCCTGTCATCACTATTCTCCATGTCACTTGTCATCACAATGCTCCATGGCCCCTGTAATCACAGTACACCATGACCCCTTTCATCACAATGCCCAATGCCACCTCTCATCACAATTCTCCATGGCATTTGTCATCAAGATGCTCCATGACACCTGTCATCACAATACTCCATGACACTTGTCATCACAATGCTCGATGGCCCTTGTCATCACAATGTTCCTTGGTGCTTTTCATCGCAATGCTCCATGACAACTTTCATCAAAATACTCCAAGATTTGTTTCATCACAATGCTCCATGGCCCTTGTCATTACAAATTCACATGATCCTTTTCATCACAATTCTCCATGGCAACTTACATAAAAATGCTTCATGACGCTGTCATCACAATGCCCAATGATTCCTGTTTTTACAATGATCCATGACCCTTGTCATCACAAGGCTCCATGTCCCTTGTATTCACAATGCTCCATGGCCCTTGTCATCACAATGATCCATAGTGCTTTTCATCGCAATGCTCCATGAACGATTTCTACACAATGCCCCATGAACCCTGTCATCACGATGCTCCATGGCCCTTGTTATCACAATGCTCCATGAAACATTTCCTCACAATGCTCCAGTACGCCTTTCATCCAAATTCCCCATGGCCACAGTCATCAAAATTCTCCATGAACCCTGTCATCGTAATGGTCCATGACCCGTTTCATCTCAATGCTCCAGGACACCTGTCATCACAATGCTCCATGGCCTTTGGCATCACAATGCGCCATGGCCCCTGTAATCACAGTGCTCCATGACTCGTTTCATCTTAATGCTCCATGACCTCACTCATCACAATGCCCCATGACCCCTGTAATCACAATGCTCCATGGACCTTGTCATCACAGTGCTCCAAGCCTTTGTCATCACACTGCTCTATGACCACTGTAATCACAATGCTCCAGAACTCTTGTCATTATAATGCTCCATGTCCGTTTCATCACCATGCTCCATGACACTTGTCATCACAATGCTCCATGGCCCCTCTCATTACTGGGCTCCATAATAACTTTAACCACATTTCTAGATGACCACTGCCATCACAATGCCTCATGACATTGTCATCACAATTCGCCATTACCATTGTCATCACAATGCTCCATGAACCATGTCATCACAGGGTCCCAGGACACTTGTCATCACAATGATCCATGACCACTTTCATCACAATGCTCCATGACCACTGTCATCTCAATGCTCCATGGCCTTTGTGTTCACAATGCTCCATGGCCCCTGTTATCATATTGCTCCATGATCACTTTCATCACAATGCTCCATGACCACTGTCATCCCCATGCCTCATGACGCCTGTCATCTCAATGCTCCATGGCCCCTTCATCACAATGCTCCATGAACCCAGTCATCACAATGTTCCCTGTCCTTTTCATCACAATGTTCCATGGGCCCTGTCATCACAATGCTCCATGTGCTTGTCATCAAAATGCTCCAGAACTCTTGTCATCATAATGCTCCATGCCAATGTCATCAAAATGCCCCATGACACTTGTCATCACAATCCTCCACGTCATTTGTCATCACAATGTTCCATGGCCCCTGTCATCACAGTGCTCCATGATACCATTCATCACAATTCTAGAGGACCACTGTCATCACAATGCCCCATGACAGATGTCATCACAATTTGCCATGGTCCCTGTCATCAAAATGCTCCATGAACCGTTTCATCACAAGGTTCCAGGACACTTGTCATCACAATGATCCATGATCACTTTCATCAAAAGGCTCCATGAAACCTGTCATCTCAATGCTCCATAGGCTTTGTATTCACAATGCTCCATGGCCCCTCTAATCATAGAGCTCCATGACCCCTTTCATCACAATGCTCCAAGACCGCTGTCATCACAATGCCCCATGACGCCTGCCATCACAAATCTCCAAGGCCTCTCTTACCAAAAAGCTCCATGATCCCTGTCAGTACAATGTTCCATGACACTTTTTACCACAATGCTCCATGACCCATGTCATCACAAAGTTCTCTGCCCATATCATCACAATGCTCCTTGTCACCTTTCATCACAATGCTCCATGCTCTTTCATCACAATGCTCCAGAATGCTTGTCATCGCAATGTTCCTTGACCGTGTCAACACAATGATCCATGACTCCTTTCCTCACAGTGCTCCAGTACCCCTTTCATCACAATGCTCCATGCCATTGTCAGCACAATGCTCCTTGGAGACTGTCATCAAAATGCTCCATCCCCTTTTCATCACAATGCTCCAGATATAATATCATTACAATGCTCCATGCCCGTGTCAACACAATGCTCCATGACCCCTGTCATCAAAATGCTTTATGAACCTTGTTATTAGAATGTTCCATGACCCCTGTCATCAAAATGATCCATGACCGTTGTCATCACAATGCTGCATGATACCTTTCATCCCAATTCTTTGTGACCGCTGTCATCACAATGCTCCAGGACAATTTTCATCACAATGCTCCATGCCCCCGTCATCACAGTGCCCCATAACCCCTGTAATCACAATGCTCCATGACCCTGTCATCACAACGCTACATGACCCCTGTCATCACATTGTTCCCTGGCCTATGTATTCACAATGCTCCATGGACCCTGTAATCACACTGCTCCATGTTCCCTTTCAACACAATGCTCCATGATCCCTGTCATCACAACGTTCCATGAAAGTTGTCATCAAAATGTTCCATGACCCCGGTCACCACAAGGTTCCCTGCCCTTGTAATCACAATGCTCCGTGACCCCTGTCAACACAATGACTGATGACCCCTGTCATCAAAATGCTAAATAGCACTTGTCATCACAATGCTCTATGACACCTGTCATCACTATTATCCATGTCACTTGTTATCGCAATGTTCCACGGCCCCTGTAATCACAGTGCTCCATGACCCGTTTCACATAAATGCTCCATGACCTCACTCATCACAATGCCCCATGACCCCTGTAATCACAATGCTCCATGGCCCTTGTCATCACAGTGCCCCAAGCCTTTGTCATCACACTGCTCCATGGTCCCTGTAATCACAATGCTCCATGCCCTTGTCATCACAAGGCTCCAGAACTCTTTTCATTATAATGCTCCATGTCCGTTTCATCACCATGCTCCATGCCCTTGTCATCACAATGCTCCAGGTCTGTTGCCATCACCATGCTTCATGCCCGTGTCATCACAATGCTCCATGAATCTTGTCTTCACAATGCTTCATGGCCCATGTCATCACAATGCTCCATGACCCCTGTCATTACAATGCTCTATGGCCTTTGTCATCACAATGCTCCGTGACCCTGTCAACACAATGCTTGATGACCCCTGTCATCAAAATGCTAAATGGCACTTGTCATCACAATGCTCTATGACGCCTGTCATCACTATTCTCCATGTCACTTGTCATCACAATGCTCCATGGCCCCTGTAATCACAGTACACCATGAACCCTTTCATCACAATGCCCAATGCCACCTCTCATCACAATTCTCCATGGCATTTGTCATCAAGATGCTCCATGACACCTGTCATCACAATACTCCATGACACTTGTCATCACAATGCTCGATGGCCCTTGTCATCACAATGTTCCTTGGTGCTTTTCATCGCAATGCTCCATGACAACTTTCATCAAAATACTCCAAGATTTGTTTCATCACAATGCTCCATGGCCCTTGTCATTACAAATTCACATGATCCTTTTCATCACAATTCTCCATGGCAACTTACATAAAAATGCTTCATGACCCTGTCATCACAATGCCAAATGATTCCTGTTTTTACCATGATCCATGACCCTTGTCATCACAAGGCTCCATGTCCCTTGTATTCACAATGCTCCATGGCCCTTGTCATCACAATGATCCATAGTGCTTTTCATCGCAGTGCTCCATGAACGCTTTCTGCACAATGCCCCTTGAACCCTGTCATCACGATGCTCCACGGCCCTTGTCATCACAATGCTCCATGAAACATTTCCTCACAATGCTCCAGTACGCCTTTCATCCAAATTCCCCATGGCCACAGTCATCACAATTCTCCATGACCCCTGTCATCGTAATGGTCCATGACCCGTTTCATCTCAATGTTCCATGACACCTGTCATCATAATGCTCCATGGCCTTTGGCATCACAATGCGCCATGGCCCCTGTAATCACAGTGCTCAATGACTCGTTTCATCTTAATGCTCCATGACCTCACTCATCACAATGCCCCATGACCCCTGTAATCACAATGCTCCATGGACCTTGTCATCACAGTGCTCCAAGCCTTTGTCATCACACTGCTCCATGACCCCTGTAATCACAATGCTCCATGCCCTTGTCATCACAAGGCTCCAGAACTCTTGTCATTATAATGCTCCATGTCCGTTTCATCACCATGCTCCATGACACTTGTCATCACAATGCTCCATGGCCCCTCTCATTACTGTGCTCCATAATAACTTTAACCACATTCCTAGATGACCACTGCCATCACAATGCCTCATGACATTGTCATCACAATTCGCCATTACCATTGTCATCACAATGCTCCATGAACCATGTCATCACAGGGTCCCAGGACACTTGTCATCACAATGATCCATGACCACTTTCATCACAATGCTCCATGACCACTGTCATCTCAATGCTCCATGGCCTTTGTGTTCACAATGCTCCCTGGCCCCTGTAATCACAGTGCTCCATAACACCTTTCATCATAACGCTCCATGACGACTGTCATCTCAATGCCCCATGAGGCCTGTCATCACAATTCTCCAAGGCACCTCTCATCACAATGCTCCATGACACTTGTCATCACATTGCTCCATCACACCTGTCATCACATTGTTCCCTGCCCATGTCATCACAATGCTCCATGTCCCCTATAATCACAATGCTCCATGCCTTTTTCCTCACAATGCTGCAGAATTCTTTTCAACACAATGTTCCATGACCGTGGCATCACAATCCTACATGACTCTGCTCATCACAATTCTCCATGACCTTTGTCATCACAATGCTCTATGTCGCTTTTCATCACAATTCTCAATGACCACTTTAATCACTATGATCGCTGACAATTTTTATCACATTTCTCTATTGTCATTACAATTCCCCATGGCCCCTTTCTTCACAATGCTCCATGATGCCTGTCATCACAATGCTCCATGGAGTTTGTTATCACAATGCTCCAGGACCAGTTTCATCACAATACTCCATCCCCCTTGTCATCACAGTGCACAATGAAACCTTTCATTACAATGCTTCATGACACTTGTCATCACAATGCTCCATGGCCTTTATCGTCACAATGCTCCCAGGCACTTTTCATCACGATGTTCCATGAAAACTTTCATCACGTTGCTCCACGACCATTATCATCACAATAGTCCATACCCTTGTCAACACAATGCTGCATAATCCCTGTCATCACAATTCTCCATGACTGCTGTCACCACAATAATCCAGGACAATTTTCATAACAATGCTTCATGCCCCCAGTCATCACAGTGCTCCATGATACCTTTCATCACAATTCCTAGATGATCAATGTCATCACAATGCCCCATGACACCTGTCATCACAATTTGCTATGACCCTTGTCATCACAATACTCGATGAACCGTGTCATCACAGTGTTCCAGGGCACATGTCATCACAATGATCCATGACGACTTTCATCACAATGCTCCAATACACCTGTCATCACAATGCTCCATGGCCCCTGTTATCATATTGCTCCATGATCACTTTCATCACAATGCTCCATGACCACTGTCATCCCCATGCCTCATGACGCCTGTCATCTCAATGCTCCATGGCCCCTTCATCACAATGCTCCATGAACCCAGTCATCACAATGTTCCCTGTCCTTTTCATCACAATGTTCCATGGGCCCTGTCATCACAATGCTCCATGTGCTTGTCATCAAAATGCTCCAGAACTCTTGTCATCATAATGCTCCATGCCAATGTCATCAAAATGCCCCATGACACTTGTCATCACAATCCTCCACGTCATTTGTCATCACAATGTTCCATGGCCCCTGTCATCACAGTGCTCCATGATACCATTCATCACAATTCTAGAGGACCACTGTCATCACAATGCCCCATGACAGATGTCATCACAATTTGCCATGGTCCCTGTCATCAAAATGCTCCATGAACCGTTTCATCACAAGGTTCCAGGACACTTGTCATCACAATGATCCATGATCACTTTCATCAAAAGGCTCCATGAAACCTGTCATCTCAATGCTCCATAGGCTTTGTATTCACAATGCTCCATGGCCCCTCTAATCATAGAGCTCCATGACCCCTTTCATCACAATGCTCCAAGACCGCTGTCATCACAATGCCCCATGACGCCTGCCATCACAAATCTCCAAGGCCTCTCTTACCAAAAAGCTCCATGATCCCTGTCAGTACAATGTTCCATGACACTTTTCACCACAATGCTCCATGACCCATGTCATCACAAAGTTCTCTGCCCATATCATCACAATGCTCCTTGTCACCTTTCATCACAATGCTCCATGCTCTTTCATCACAATGCTCCAGAATGCTTGTCATCGCAATGTTCCTTGACCGTGTCAACACAATGATCCATGACTCCTTTCCTCACAGTGCTCCAGTACCCCTTTCATCACAATGCTCCATGCCATTGTCAGCACAATGCTCCTTGGAGACTGTCATCAAAATGCTCCATCCCCTTTTCATCACAATGCTCCAGATATAATATCATTACAATGTTCCATGCCCGTGTCAACACAATGCTCCATGACCCCTGTCATCAAAATGCTTTATGAACCTTGTTATTAGAATGTTCCATGACCCCTGTCATCAAAATGATCCATGACCGTTGTCATCACAATGCTGCATGATACCTTTCATCCCAATTCTTTGTGACTGCTGTCATCACAATGCTCCAGGACAATTTTCATCACAATGCTCCATGCCCCCGTCATCACAGTGCCCCATAACCCCTGTAATCACAATGCTCCATGACCCTGTCATCACAACGCTACATGACCCCTGTCATCACATTGTTCCCTGGCCTATGTATTCACAATGCTCCATGGACCCTGTAATCACACTGCTCCATGTTCCCTTTCAACACAATGCTCCATGACCCCTGTCATCACAACGTTCCATGAAAGTTGTCATCAAAATGTTCCATGACCCCGGTCACCACAAGGTTCCCTGCCCTTGTAATCACAATGCTCCGTGACCCCTGTCAACACAATGACTGATGACCCCTGTCATCAAAATGCTAAATAGCACTTGTCATCACAATGCTCTATGACACCTGTCATCACTATTCTCCATGTCACTTGTTATCGCAATGTTCCACGGCCCCTGTAATCACAGTGCTCCATGACCCGTTTCACATAAATGCTCCATGACCTCACTCATCACAATGCCCCATGACCCCTGTAATCACAATGCTCCATGCTCTTGTCATCACAAGGCTCCAGAACACTTGTCATTATAATGCTCCATGTCCGTTTCATCGCCATGCTCCATATCCTTGTCATCACAATGCTCCAGGTCTGTTGTCATCACCATGCTTCATGCCCGTGTCATCACAATGCTCCATGAATCTTGTCTTCACAATGCTTCATGGTCCATGTCATCACAATGCTCCATGACCCCTGTAATCACAATGCTCCATGGCCCTTGTCATCACAGTGCCCCAAGCCTTTGTCATCACACTGCTCCATGGTCCCTGTAATCACAATGCTCCATGCCCTTGTCATCACAAGGCTCCAGAACTCTTTTCATTATAATGCTCCATGTCCGTTTCATCACCATGCTCCATGCCCTTGTCATCACAATGCTCCAGGTCTGTTGCCATCACCATGCTTCATGCCCGTGTCATCACAATGCTCCATGAATCTTGTCTTCACAATGCTTCATGGCCCATGTCATCACAATGCTCCATGACCCCTGTCATCACAATGCTCTATGGCCTTTGTCATCACAATGCTCCGTGACCCTGTCAACACAATGCTTGATGACCCCTGTCATCAAAATGCTAAATGGCACTTGTCATCACAATGCTCTATGACGCCTGTCATCACTATTCTCCATGTCACTTGTCATCACAATGCTCCATGGCCCCTGTAATCACTGTACACCATGAACCCTTTCATCACAATGCCCAATGCCACCTCTCATCACAATTCTCCATGGCATTTGTCATCAAGATGCTCCATGACACCTGTCATCACAATACTCCATGACACTTGTCATCACAATGCTCGATGGCCCTTGTCATCACAATGTTCCTTGGTGCTTTTCATCGCAATGCTCCATGACAACTTTCATCAAAATACTCCAAGATTTGTTTCATCACAATGCTCCATGGCCCTTGTCATTACAAATTCACATGATCCTTTTCATCACAATTCTCCATGGCAACTTACATAAAAATGCTTCATGACCCTGTCATCACAATGCCAAATGATTCCTGTTTTTACAATGATCCATGACCCTTGTCATCACAAGGCTCCATGTCCCTTGTATTCACAATGCTCCATGGCCCTTGTCATCACAATGATCCATAGTGCTTTTCATCGCAGTGCTCCATGAACGCTTTCTGCACAATGCCCCTTGAACCCTGTCATCACGATGCTCCACAGCCCTTGTCATCACAATGCTCCATGAAACATTTCCTCACAATGCTCCAGTACGCCTTTCATCCAAATTCCCCATGGCCACAGTCATCACAATTCTCCATGACCCCTGTCATCGTAATGGTCCATGACCCGTTTCATCTCAATGTTCCATGACACCTGTCATCATAATGCTCCATGGCCTTTGGCATCACAATGCGCCATGGCCCCTGTAATCACAGTGCTCCATGACTCGTTTCATCTTAATGCTCCATGACCTCACTCATCACAATGCCCCATGACCCCTGTAATCACAATGCTCCATGGACCTTGTCATCACAGTGCTCCAAGCCTTTGTCATCACACTGCTCCATGACCCCTGTAATCACAATGCTCCATGCCCTTGTCATCACAAGGCTCCAGAACTCTTGTCATTATAATGCTCCATGTCCGTTTCATCACCATGCTCCATGACACTTGTCATCACAATGCTCCATGGCCCCTCTCATTACTGTGCTCCATAATAACTTTAACCACATTCCTAGATGACCACTGCCATCACAATGCCTCATGACATTGTCATCACAATTCGCCATTACCATTGTCATCACAATGCTCCATGAACCATGTCATCACAGGGTCCCAGGACACTTGTCATCACAATGATCCATGACCACTTTCATCACAATGCTCCATGACCACTGTCATCTCAATGCTCCATGGCCTTTGTGTTCACAATGCTCCCTGGCCCCTGTAATCACAGTGCTCCATAACACCTTTCATCATAACGCTCCATGACGACTGTCATCTCAATGCCCCATGAGGCCTGTCATCACAATTCTCCAAGGCACCTCTCATCACAATGCTCCATGACACTTGTCATCACATTGCTCCATCACACCTGTCATCACAGTGTTCCCTGCCCATGTCATCACAATGCTCCATGTCCCCTATAATCACAATGCTCCATGCCTTTTTCCTCACAATGCTGCAGAATTCTTTTCAACACAATGTTCCATGACCGTGGCATCACAATCCTACATGACCCTGCTCATCACAATTCTCCATGACCTTTGTCATCACAATGCTCTATGTCGCTTTTCATCACAATTCTCAATGACCACTTTAATCACTATGATCGCTGACAATTTTTATCACATTTCTCTATTGTCATTACAATTCCCCATGGCCCCTTTCTTCACAATGCTCCATGATGCCTGTCATCACAATGCTCCATGGAGTTTGTTATCACAATGCTCCAGGACCAGTTTCATCACAATACTCCATCCCCCTTGTCATCACAGTGCACAATGAAACCTTTCATTACAATGCTTCATGACACTTGTCATCACAATGCTCCATGGCCTTTATCGTCACAATGCTCCCAGGCACTTTTCATCACGATGTTCCATGAAAACTTTCATCACATTGCTCCACGACCATTATCATCACAATAGTCCATACCCTTGTCAACACAATGCTGCATAATCCCTGTCATCACAATTCTCCATGACTGCTGTCACCACAATAATCCAGGACAATTTTCATAACAATGCTTCATGCCCCCAGTCATCACAGTGCTCCATGATACCTTTCATCACAATTCCTAGATGATCAATGTCATCACAATGCCCCATGACACCTGTCATCACAATTTGCTATGACCCTTGTCATCACAATACTCGATGAACCATGTCATCACAGTGTTCCAGGGCACATGTCATCACAATGATCCATGACGACTTTCATCACAATGCTCCAATACACCTGTCATCACAATGCACCATGGCCCCTGTTATCATATTGCTCCATGATCACTTTCATCACAATGCTCCATGACCACTGTCATCACTATGCCTCATGACGCCTGTCATCTCAATGCTCCATGGCCCCTTCATCACAATGCTCCATTAACCCAGTCATCACAATGTTCCCTGTCCTTTTCATCACAATGTTCCCTGGGGCCTCTCATCACAATGCTCCATGCGCTTGTCATCAAAATGCTCCAGAACTCTTGTCATCATAATGCTCCATGCCAATGTCATCAAAATGCCCCATGACACTTGTCATCACAATCCTCCACGTCATTTGTCATCACAATGTTCCATGGCCCCTGTCATCACAGTGCTCCATGATACCATTCATCACAATTCTAGAGGACCACTGTCATCACAATGCCCCATGACAGATGTCATCACAATTTGCCATGGTCCCTGTCATCAAAATGCTTCATGAACCGTTTCATCACAAGGTTCCAGGACACTTGTCATCACAATGATCCATGATCACTTTCATCAAAAGGCTCCATGAAACCTGTCATCTCAATGCTCCATAGGCTTTGTATTCACAATGCTCCATGGCCCCTCTAATCATAGAGCTCCATGACCCCTTTCATCACAATGCTCCAAGACCGCTGTCATCACAATGCCCCATGACGCCTGCCATCACAAATCTCCAAGGCCTCTCTTACCAAAAAGCTCCATGATCCCTGTCAGTACAATGTTCCATGACACTTTTCACCACAATGCTCCATGACCCATGTCATCACAAAGTTCTCTGCCCATATCATCACAATGCTCCTTGTCACCTTTCATCACAATGCTCCATGCCATTGTCAGCACAATGCTCCTTGGAGACTGTCATCAAAATGCTCCATCCCCTTTTCATCACAATGCTCCAGATATAATATCATTACAATGCTCCATGCCCGTGTCAACACAATGCTCCATGACCCCTGTCATCAAAATGATTTATGAACCTTGTTATTAGAATGTTCCATGACCCCTGTCATCAAAATGATCCATGACCGTTGTCATCACAATGCTGCATGATACCTTTCATCCCAATTCTTTGTGACCGCTGTCATCACAATGCTCCAGGACAATTTTCATCACAATGCTCCATGCCCCCGTCATCACAGTGCCCCATAACCCCTGTAATCACAATGCTCCATGACCCTGTCATCACAACGCTACATGACCCCTGTCATCACATTGTTCCCTGGCCTATGTATTCACAATGCTCCATGGACCCTGTAATCACACTGCTCCATGTTCCCTTTCAACACAATGCTCCATGACCCCTGTCATCACAACGTTCCATGAAAGTTGTCATCAAAATGTTCCATGACCCCGGTCACCACAAGGTTCCCTGCCCTTGTAATCACAATGCTCCGTGACCCCTGTCAACACAATGACTGATGACCCCTGTCATCAAAATGCTAAATAGCACTTGTCATCACTATGCTCTATGACACCTGTCATCACTATTCTCCATGTCACTTGTTATCGCAATGTTCCACGGCCCCTGTAATCACAGTGCTCCATGACCCGTTTCACATAAATGCTCCATGACCTCACTCATCACAATGCCCCATGACCCCTGTAATCACAATGCTCCATGGCCCTTGTCATCACAGTTCTCCAAGCCTTTGTCATCACACAGCTCCATGGCCCCTGTAATCACAATGCTCCATGCTCTTGTCATCACAAGGCTCCAGAACACTTGTCATTATAATGCTCCATGTCCGTTTCATCGCCATGCTCCATATCCTTGTCATCACAATGCTCCAGGTCTGTTGTCATCACCATGCTTCATGGCCGTGTCATCACAATGCTCCATGAATCTTGTCTTCACAATGCTTCATGGCCCATGTCATCACAATGCTCCGTGACCCTGTCAACACAATGCTTGATGACCCCTGTCATCAAAATGCTAAATGGCACTTGTCATCACAATGCTCTATGACGCCTGTCATCACTATTCTCCATGTCACTTGTCATCACAATGCTCCAAGGCCCCTGTAATCACAGTACTCCATGACCCCTTTCATCATAATGCCCAATGCCACCTCTCATCACAATTCTCCATGGCATTTGTCATCAAGATGCTCCATGACACCTGTCATCACAATACTCCATGACACTTGTCATCACAATGCTCGATGGCCCTTGTCATCACAATGTTCCTTGGTGCTTTTCATCGCAATGCTCCATGACAACTTTCATCAAAATACTCCAAGATTTGTTTCATCACAATGCTCCATGGCCCTTGTCATTACAAATTCACATGATCCCTTTCATCACAATTCTCCATGGCAACTTACATAAAAATGTTCCATGCCCCTGTCATCACAATGTCCAATGATACCTCTTTTTACAATGATCCATGACCCTTGTCATCACAAGGCTCCATGTCCCTTGTATTCACAATGATCCATGGCCCTTCTCATCACAGTGCTCCATAGCGCTTTTCATCACAATGCTCCATGACCGCTTTCAGCACAACACCCCATGACCCCTGTCATCACGATGCTCCATGGCCCTTGTCATCACAATGCTCCATGAAACATATTCCTCACAATGCTCCAGTACGCCTTTCATCTAAATTCCCCATGGCCACAGTCATCACAATTCTCCATGAACCCTGTCATCGTAATGGTCCATGACCCGTTTCATCTCAATGCTCCAGGACACCTGTCATCACAATGCTCCATGGCCTTTGGCATCACAATGCGCCATGGCCCCTGTAATCACAGTGCTCCATGACTCGTTTCATCTTAATGCTCCATGACCTCACTCATCACAATGCCCCATGACCCCTGTAATCACAATGCTCCATGGCCCTTGTCATCACAGTGCCCCAAGCCTTTGTCATCACACTGCTCCATGGTCCCTGTAATCACAATGCTCCATGCCCTTGTCATCACAAGGCTCCAGAACTCTTTTCATTATAATGCTCCATGTCCGTTTCATCACCATGCTCCATGCCCTTGTCATCACAATGCTCCAGGTCTGTTGCCATCACCATGCTTCATGCCCGTGTCATCACAATGCTCCATGAATCTTGTCTTCACAATGCTTCATGGCCCATGTCATCACAATGCTCCATGACCCCTGTCATCACAATGCTCTATGGCCTTTGTCATCACAATGCTCCGTGACCCTGTCAACACAATGCTTGATGACCCCTGTCATCAAAATGGTAAATGGCAGTTGTCATCACAATGCTCTATGACGCCTGTCATCACTATTCTCCATGTCACTTGTCATCACAATGCTCCATGGCCCCTGTAATCACAGTACACCATGACCCATTTCATCACAATGCCCAATGCCACCTCTCATCACAATTCTCCATGGCATTTGTCATCAAGATGCTCCATGACACCTGTCATCACAATACTCCATGACACTTGTCATCACAATGCTCGATGGCCCTTGTCATCACAATGTTCCTTGGTGCTTTTCATCGCAATGCTCCATGACAACTTTCATCAAAATACTCCAAGATTTGTTTCATCACAATGCTCCATGGCCCTTGTCATTACAAATTCACATGATCCTTTTCATCACAATTCTCCATGGCAACTTACATAAAAATGCTTCATGACCCTGTCATCACAATGCCAAATGATTCCTGTTTTTACAATGATCCATGACCCTTGTCATCACAAGGCTCCATGTCCCTTGTATTCACAATGCTCCATGGCCCTTGTCATCACAATGATCCATAGTGCTTTTCATCGCAGTGCTCCATGAACGCTTTCTGCACAATGCCCCTTGAACCCTGTCATCACGATGCTCCACGGCCCTTGTCATCACAATGCTCCATGAAACATTTCCTCACAATGCTCCAGTACGCCTTTCATCCAAATTCCCCATGGCCACAGTCATCACAATTCTCCATGACCCCTGTCATCGTAATGGTCCATGACCCGTTTCATCTCAATGTTCCATGACACCTGTCATCATAATGCTCCATGGCCTTTGGCATCACAATGCGCCATGGCCCCTGTAATCACAGTGCTCCATGACTCGTTTCATCTTAATGCTCCATGACCTCACTCATCACAATGCCCCATGGCCCCTGTAATCACAATGCTCCATGGACCTTGTCATCACAGTGCTCCAAGCCTTTGTCATCACACTGCTCCATGACCCCTGTAATCACAATGCTCCATGCCCTTGTCATCACAAGGTTCCAGAACTCTTGTCATTATAATGCTCCATGTCCGTTTCATCACCATGCTCCATGACACTTGTCATCACAATGCTCCATGGCCCCTCTCATTACTGTGCTCCATAATAACTTTAACCACATTCCTAGATGACCACTGCCATCACAATGCCTCATGACATTGTCATCACAATTCGCCATTACCATTGTCATCACAATGCTCCGTGAACCATGTCATCACAGGGTCCCAGGACACTTGTCATCACAATGATCCATGACCACTTTCATCACAATGCTCCATGACCACTGTCATCTCAATGCTCAATGGCCTTTGTGTTCACAATGCTCCCTGGCCCCTGTAATCACAGTGCTCCATAACACCTTTCATCATAACGCTCCATGACGACTGTCATCTCAATGCCCCATGAGGCCTGTCATCACAATTCTCCAAGGCACCTCTCATCACAATGCTCCATGACACTTGTCATCACATTGCTCCATCACACCTGTCATCACAGTGTTCCCTGCCCATGTCATCACAATGCTCCATGTCCCCTATAATCACAATGCTCCATGCCTTTTTCCTCACAATGCTGCAGAATTCTTTTCAACACAATGTTCCATGACCGTGGCATCACAATCCTACATGACCCTGCTCATCACAATTCTCCATGACCTTTGTCATCACAATGCTCTATGTCGCTTTTCATCACAATTCTCAATGACCACTTTAATCACTATGATCGCTGACAATTTTTATCACATTTCTCTATTGTCATTACAATTCCCCATGGCCCCTTTCTTCACAATGCTCCATGATGCCTGTCATCACAATGCTCCATGGAGTTTGTTATCACAATGCTCCAGGACCAGTTTCATCACAATACTCCATCCCCCTTGTCATCACAGTGCACAATGAAACCTTTCATTACAATGCTTCATGACACTTGTCATCACAATGCTCCATGGCCTTTATCGTCACAATGCTCCCAGGCACTTTTCATCACGATGTTCCATGAAAACTTTCATCACATTGCTCCACGACCATTATCATCACAATAGTCCATACCCTTGTCAACACAATGCTGCATAATCCCTGTCATCACAATTCTCCATGACTGCTGTCACCACAATAATCCAGGACAATTTTCATAACAATGCTTCATGCCCCCAGTCATCACAGTGCTCCATGATACCTTTCATCACAATTCCTAGATGATCAATGTCATCACAATGCCCCATGACACCTGTCATCACAATTTGCTATGACCCTTGTCATCACAATACTCGATGAACCATGTCATCACAGTGTTCCAGGGCACATGTCATCACAATGATCCATGACGACTTTCATCACAATGCTCCAATACACCTGTCATCACAATGCACCATGGCCCCTGTTATCATATTGCTCCATGATCACTTTCATCACAATGCTCCATGACCACTGTCATCACTATGCCTCATGACGCCTGTCATCTCAATGCTCCATGGCCCCTTCATCACAATGCTCCATTAACCCAGTCATCACAATGTTCCCTGTCCTTTTCATCACAATGTTCCCTGGGGCCTCTCATCACAATGCTCCATGCGCTTGTCATCAAAATGCTCCAGAACTCTTGTCATCATAATGCTCCATGCCAATGTCATCAAAATGCCCCATGACACTTGTCATCACAATCCTCCACGTCATTTGTCATCACAATGTTCCATGGCCCCTGTCATCACAGTGCTCCATGATACCATTCATCACAATTCTAGAGGACCACTGTCATCACAATGCCCCATGACAGATGTCATCACAATTTGCCATGGTCCCTGTCATCAAAATGCTTCATGAACCGTTTCATCACAAGGTTCCAGGACACTTGTCATCACAATGATCCATGATCACTTTCATCAAAAGGCTCCATGAAACCTGTCATCTCAATGCTCCATAGGCTTTGTATTCACAATGCTCCATGGCCCCTCTAATCATAGAGCTCCATGACCCCTTTCATCACAATGCTCCAAGACCGCTGTCATCACAATGCCCCATGACGCCTGCCATCACAAATCTCCAAGGCCTCTCTTACCAAAAAGCTCCATGATCCCTGTCAGTACAATGTTCCATGACACTTTTCACCACAATGCTCCATGACCCATGTCATCACAAAGTTCTCTGCCCATATCATCACAATGCTCCTTGTCACCTTTCATCACAATGCTCCATGATCTTTCATCACAATGCTCCAGAATGCTTGTCATCGCAATGTTCCTTGACCGTGTCAACACAATGATCCATGACTCCTTTCCTCACAGTGCTCCAGTACCCCTTTCATCACAATGCTCCATGCCATTGTCAGCACAATGCTCCTTGGAGACTGTCATAAAAATGCTCCATCCCCTTTTCATCACAGAGCTCCAGATATAATATCATTACAATGCTCCATGCCCGTGTCAACACAATGCTCCATGACCCCTGTCATCAAAATGCTTTATGAACCTTGTTATTAGAATGTTCCATGACCCCTGTCATCAAAATGATCCATGACCGTTGTCATCACAATGCTGCATGATACCTTTCATCCCAATTCTTTGTGACCGCTGTCATCACAATGCTCCAGGACAATTTTCATCACAATGCTCCATGCCCCTGTCATCACAGTGCCCCATAACCCCTGTAATCACAATGCTCCATGACCCTGTCATCACAACGCTACATGACCCCTGTCATCACATTGTTCCCTGGCCTATGTATTCACAATGCTCCATGGACCCTGTAATCACACTGCTCCATGTTCCCTTTCAACACAATGCTCCATGACCCCTGTCATCACAACGTTCCATGAAAGTTGTCATCAAAATGTTCCATGACCCCGGTCACCACAAGGTTCCCTGCCCTTGTAATCACAATGCTCCGTGACCCCTGTCAACACAATGACTGATGACCCCTGTCATCAAAATGCTAAATAGAACTTGTCATCACAATGCTCTATGACACCTGTCATCACTATTCTCCATGTCACTTGTTATCGCAATGTTCCACGGCCCCTGTAATCACAGTGCTCCATGACCCGTTTCACATAAATGCTCCATGACCTCACTCATCACAATGCCCCATGATCCCTGTAATCACAATGCTCCATGGCCCTTGTCATCACAGTTCTCCAAGCCTTTGTCATCACACAGCTCCATGGCCCCTGTAATCACAATGCTCCATGCTCTTATCATCACAAGGCTCCAGAACACTTGTCATTATAATGCTCCATGTCCATTTCATCGCCATGCTCCATATCCTTGTCATCACAATGCTCCAGGTCTGTTGTCATCACCATGCTTCATGCCCGTGTCATCACAATGCTCCATGAATCTTGTCTTCACAATGCTTCATGGTCCATGTCATCACAATGCTCCATGACCCCTGTCATCACAATGCTCTATGGCCTTTGTCATCACAATGCTCCGTGACCCTGTCAACACAATGCTTGATGACCCCTGTCATCAAAATGCTAAATGGCACTTGTCATCACAATGCTCTATGACGCCTGTCATCACTATTCTCCATGTCACTTGTCATCACAATGCTCCAAGGCCCCTGTAATCACAGTACTCCATGACCCCTTTCATCACAATGCCCAATGCCACCTCTCATCACAATTCTCCATGGCATTTGTCATCAAGATGCTCCATGACACCTGTCATCACAATACTCCATGACACTTGTCATCACAATGCTCTATGGCCCTTGTCATCACAATGGTCCTTGGTGCTTTTCATCGCAATGCTCCATGACAACTTTCATCAAAATACTCCAAGATTTGTTTCATCACAATGCTCCATGGCCCTTGTCATTACAAAATCACATGATCCTTTTAATCACAATTCTCCATGGCAACTTACATAAAAATGCTTCATGACCCTGTCATCACAATGCCCAATGATTCCTGTTTTTACAATGATCCATGACCCTTATCATCACAAGGCTCCATGTCCCTTGTATTCACAATGATCGATGGCCCTTGTCATCACAATGATCCATAGCGCTTTTCATCGCAATGCTCCATGAACGCTTTCAGCACAATGCCCCATGACCCCTGTCATCACGATGCTCCATGGCCCTTGTCATCACAATGCTCCATGAAACATTTCCTCACAATGCTCCAGTACGCCTTTCATCCAAATTCCCCATGGCCACAGTCATCACAATTCTCCATGACCCTGTCATCGTAATGGTCCATGACCCGTTTCATCTCAATGCTCCCGGACACCTGCCATCACAATGCTCCATGGCCTTTGGCATCACAATGCGCCATGGCCCCTGTAATCACAGTGCTCCATGACTCGTTTCATCTTAATGCTCCATGACCTCACTCATCACAATGCCCCATGACCCCTGTAATCACAATGCTCCATGGACCTTGTCATCACACTGCTCCAAGCCTTTGTCATCACACTGCTCCACGACCCCTGTCATCACAATGCTCCAGAACTCTTGTCATTATAATGCTCCATATCCGTTTCATCACCATGCTCCATGACACTTGTCATCACAATGCTCCATGGCCCCTCTCATTACTGGGTTCCATAATAACTTTAACCACATTTCTAGATGACCACTTCCATCACAATGCCTCATGACATTGTCATCACAATTCGCCATTACCATTGTCATCACAATGCTCCATGAACCATGTCATCACAGGGTCCCAGGACACTTGTCATCACAATGATCCATGACCACTTTCATCACAATGCTCCATGACCACTGTCATCTCAATGCTCCATGGCCTTTGTGTTCACAATGCTCCCTGGCCCCTGTAATCACAGTGCTCCATAACACCTTTCATCATAACGCTCCATGACGACTGTCATCTCAATGCCCCATGAGGCCTGTCATCACAATTCTCCAAGGCACCTCTCATCACAATGCTCCATGACACTTGTCATCACATTGCTCCATAGCACCTGTCATCACAGTGTTCCCTGCCCATGTCATCACAATGCTCCATGTCCCCTATAATCACAATGCTCCATGCCTTTTTCCTCACAATGCTGCAGAATTCTTTTCAACACAATGTTCCATGACCGTGGCATCACAATCCTACATGACCCTGCTCATCACAATTCTCCATGACCTTTGTCATCACAATGCTCTATGTCGCTTTTCATCACAATTCTCAATGACCACTTTAATCACTATGATCGCTGACATTTTTTATCACATTTCTCTATTGTCATTACAATTCCCCATGGCCCCTTTCTTCACAATGCTCCATGATGCCTGTCATCACAATGCTCCATGGAGTTTGTTATCACAATGCTCCAGGACCAGTTTCATCACAATACTCCATACCCCTTGTCATCACAGTGCACAATGAAACCTTTCATTACAATGCTCCATGACACTTGTCATCACAATGCTCCATGGCCTTTATCGTCACAATGCTCCCAGGCACTTTTCATCACGATGTTCCATGAAAACTTTCATCACATTGCTCCACGACCATTGTCATCACAATAGTCCATACCCTTGTCAACACAATGCTGCATAATCCCTGTCATCACAATTCTCCATGACTGCTGTCACCACAATAATCCAGGACAATTTTCATAACAATGCTTCATGCCCCCAGTCATCACAGTGCTCCATGATACCTTTCATCACAGTTCCTAGATGATCAATGTCATCACAATGCCCCATGACACCTGTCATCACAATTCGCTATGACCCTTGTCATCACAATACTCGATGAACCGTGTCATCACAGTGTTCCAGGGCACATGTCATCACAATAATCCATGACGACTTTCATCACAATGCTCCAATACACCTGTCATCAGAATGCTCCATGGCCCCTGTTATCATATTGCTCCATGATCACTTTCATCACAATGCTCCATGACCACTGTCATCACCATGCCTCATGACGCCTGTCATCTCAATGCTCCATGGCCCCTTCATCACAATGCTCCATTAACCCAGTCATCACAATGTTCCCTGTCCTTTTCATCACAATGTTCCATGGGGCCTCTCATCACAATGCTCCATGTGCTTGTCATCAAAATGCTCCAGAACTCTTGTCATCATAATGCTCCATGCCAATGTCATCAAAATGCCCCATGACACTTGTCATCACAATCCTCCACGTCATTTGTCATCACAATGTTCCATGGCCCCTGTCATCACAGTGCTCCATGATACCATTCATCACAATTCTAGAGGACCACTGTCATCACAATGCCCCATGACAGATGTCATCACAATTTGCCATGGTCCCTGTCATCAAAATGCTCCATGAACCGTTTCATCACAAGGTTCCAGGACACTTGTCATCACAATGATCCATGATCACTTTCATCAAAAGGCTCCATGAAACCTGTCATCTCAATGCTCCATAGGCTTTGTATTCACAATGCTCCATGGCCCCTCTAATCATAGAGCTCCATGACCCCTTTCATCACAATGCTCCAAGACCGCTGTCATCACAATGCCCCATGACGCCTGCCATCACAAATCTCCAAGGCCTCTCTTACCAAAAAGCTCCATGATCCCTGTCAGTACAATGTTCCATGACACTTTTCACCACAATGCTCCATGACCCATGTCATCACAAAGTTCTCTGCCCATATCATCACAATGCTCCTTGTCACCTTTCATCACAATGCTCCATGCCATTGTCAGCACAATGCTCCTTGGAGACTGTCATCAAAATGCTCCATCCCCTTTTCATCACAATGCTCCAGATATAATATCATTACAATGCTCCATGCCCGTGTCAACACAATGCTCCATGACCCCTGTCATCAAAATGATTTATGAACCTTGTTATTAGAATGTTCCATGACCCCTGTCATCAAAATGATCCATGACCGTTGTCATCACAATGCTGCATGATACCTTTCATCCCAATTCTTTGTGACCGCTGTCATCACAATGCTCCAGGACAATTTTCATCACAATGCTCCATGCCCCCGTCATCACAGTGCCCCATAACCCCTGTAATCACAATGCTCCATGACCCTGTCATCACAACGCTACATGACCCCTGTCATCACATTGTTCCCTGGCCTATGTATTCACAATGCTCCATGGACCCTGTAATCACACTGCTCCATGTTCCCTTTCAACACAATGCTCCATGACCCCTGTCATCACAACGTTCCATGAAAGTTGTCATCAAAATGTTCCATGACCCCGGTCACCACAAGGTTCCCTGCCCTTGTAATCACAATGCTCCGTGACCCCTGTCAACACAATGACTGATGACCCCTGTCATCAAAATGCTAAATAGCACTTGTCATCACTATGCTCTATGACACCTGTCATCACTATTCTCCATGTCACTTGTTATCGCAATGTTCCACGGCCCCTGTAATCACAGTGCTCCATGACCCGTTTCACATAAATGCTCCATGACCTCACTCATCACAATGCCCCATGACCCCTGTAATCACAATGCTCCATGGCCCTTGTCATCACAGTTCTCCAAGCCTTTGTCATCACACAGCTCCATGGCCCCTGTAATCACAATGCTCCATGCTCTTGTCATCACAAGGCTCCAGAACACTTGTCATTATAATGCTCCATGTCCGTTTCATCGCCATGCTCCATATCCTTGTCATCACAATGCTCCAGGTCTGTTGTCATCACCATGCTTCATGGCCGTGTCATCACAATGCTCCATGAATCTTGTCTTCACAATGCTTCATGGCCCATGTCATCACAATGCTCCGTGACCCTGTCAACACAATGCTTGATGACCCCTGTCATCAAAATGCTAAATGGCACTTGTCATCACAATGCTCTATGACGCCTGTCATCACTATTCTCCATGTCACTTGTCATCACAATGCTCCAAGGCCCCTGTAATCACAGTACTCCATGACCCCTTTCATCATAATGCCCAATGCCACCTCTCATCACAATTCTCCATGGCATTTGTCATCAAGATGCTCCATGACACCTGTCATCACAATACTCCATGACACTTGTCATCACAATGCTCGATGGCCCTTGTCATCACAATGTTCCTTGGTGCTTTTCATCGCAATGCTCCTTGACAACTTTCATCAAAATACTCCAAGATTTGTTTCATCACAATGCTCCATGGCCCTTGTCATTACAAATTCACATGATCCCTTTCATCACAATTCTCCATGGCAACTTACATAAAAATGTTCCATGCCCCTGTCATCACAATGTCCAATGATACCTCTTTTTACAATGATCCATGACCCTTGTCATCACAAGGCTCCATGTCCCTTGTATTCACAATGATCCATGGCCCTTCTCATCACAGTGCTCCATAGCGCTTTTCATCACAATGCTCCATGACCGCTTTCAGCACAACACCCCATGACCCCTGTCATCACGATGCTCCATGGCCCTTGTCATCACAATGCTCCATGAAACATATTCCTCACAATGCTCCAGTACGCCTTTCATCTAAATTCCCCATAGCCACAGTCATCACAATTCTCCATGAACCCTGTCATCGTAATGGTCCATGACCCGTTTCATCTCAATGCTCCAGGACACCTGTCATCACAATGCTCCATGGCCTTTGGCATCACAATGCGCCATGGCCCCTGTAATCACAGTGCTCCATGACTCGTTTCATCTTAATGCTCCATGACCTCACTCATCACAATGCCCCATGACCCCTGTAATCACAATGCTCCATGGCCCTTGTCATCACAGTGCCCCAAGCCTTTGTCATCACACTGCTCCATGGTCCCTGTAATCACAATGCTCCATGCCCTTGTCATCACAAGGCTCCAGAACTCTTTTCATTATAATGCTCCATGTCCGTTTCATCACCATGCTCCATGCCCTTGTCATCACAATGCTCCAGGTCTGTTGCCATCACCATGCTTCATGCCCGTGTCATCACAATGCTCCATGAATCTTGTCTTCACAATGCTTCATGGCCCATGTCATCACAATGCTCCATGACCCCTGTCATCACAATGCTCTATGGCCTTTGTCATCACAATGCTCCGTGACCCTGTCAACACAATGCTTGATGACCCCTGTCATCAAAATGCTAAATGGCACTTGTCATCACAATGCTCTATGACGCCTGTCATCACTATTCTCCATGTCACTTGTCATCACAATGCTCCATGGCCCCTGTAATCACAGTACACCATGACCCATTTCATCACAATGCCCAATGCCACCTCTCATCACAATTCTCCATGGCATTTGTCATCAAGATGCTCCATGACACCTGTCATCACAATACTCCATGACACTTGTCATCACAATGCTCGATGGCCCTTGTCATCACAATGTTCCTTGGTGCTTTTCATCGCAATGCTCCATGACAACTTTCATCAAAATACTCCAAGATTTGTTTCATCACAATGCTCCATGGCCCTTGTCATTACAAATTCACATGATCCTTTTCATCACAATTCTCCATGGCAACTTACATAAAAATGCTTCATGACCCTGTCATCACAATGCCAAATGATTCCTGTTTTTACAATGATCCATGACCCTTGTCATCACAATGATCCATAGTGCTTTTCATCGCAGTGCTCCATGAACGCTTTCTGCACAATGCCCCTTGAACCCTGTCATCACGATGCTCCACGGCCCTTGTCATCACAATGCTCCATGAAACATTTCCTCACAATGCTCCAGTACGCCTTTCATCCAAATTCCCCATGGCCACAGTCATCACAATTCTCCATGACCCCTGTCATCGTAATGGTCCATGACCCGTTTCATCTCAATGTTCCATGACACCTGTCATCATAATGCTCCATGGCCTTTGGCATCACAATGCGCCATGGCCCCTGTAATCACAGTGCTCGATGACTCGTTTCATCTTAATGCTCCATGACCTCACTCATCACAATGCCCCATGACCCCTGTAATCACAATGCTCCATGGACCTTGTCATCACAGTGCTCCAAGCCTTTGTCATCACACTGCTCCATGACCCCTGTAATCACAATGCTCCATGCCCTTGTCATCACAAGGCTCCAGAACTCTTGTCATTATAATGCTCCATGTCCGTTTCATCACCATGCTCCATGACACTTGTCATCACAATGCTCCATGGCCCCTCTCATTACTGTGCTCCATAATAACTTTAACCACATTCCTAGATGACCACTGCCATCACAATGCCTCATGACATTGTCATCACAATTCGCCATTACCATTGTCATCACAATGCTCCATGAACCATGTCATCACAGGGTCCCAGGACACTTGTCATCACAATGATCCATGACCACTTTCATCACAATGCTCCATGACCACTGTCATCTCAATGCTCCATGGCCTTTGTGTTCACAATGCTCCCTGGCCCCTGTAATCACAGTGCTCCATAACACCTTTCATCATAACGCTCCATGACGACTGTCATCTCAATGCCCCATGAGGCCTGTCATCACAATTCTCCAAGGCACCTCTCATCACAATGCTCCATGACACTTGTCATCACATTGCTCCATCACACCTGTCATCACAGTGTTCCCTGCCCATGTCATCACAATGCTCCATGTCCCCTATAATCACAATGCTCCATGCCTTTTTCCTCACAATGCTGCAGAATTCTTTTCAACACAATGTTCCATGACCGTGGCATCACAATCCTACATGACCCTGCTCATCACAATTCTCCATGACCTTTGTCATCACAATGCTCTATGTCGCTTTTCATCACAATTCTCAATGACCACTTTAATCACTATGATCGCTGACAATTTTTATCACATTTCTCTATTGTCATTACAATTCCCCATGGCCCCTTTCTTCACAATGCTCCATGATGCCTGTCATCACAATGCTCCATGGAGTTTGTTATCACAATGCTCCAGGACCAGTTTCATCACAATACTCCATCCCCCTTGTCATCACAGTGCACAATGAAACCTTTCATTACAATGCTTCATGACACTTGTCATCACAATGCTCCATGGCCTTTATCGTCACAATGCTCCCAGGCACTTTTCATCACGATGTTCCATGAAAACTTTCATCACATTGCTCCACGACCATTATCATCACAATAGTCCATACCCTTGTCAACACAATGCTGCATAATCCCTGTCATCACAATTCTCCATGACTGCTGTCACCACAATAATCCAGGACAATTTTCATAACAATGCTTCATGCCCCCAGTCATCACAGTGCTCCATGATACCTTTCATCACAATTCCTAGATGATCAATGTCATCACAATGCCCCATGACACCTGTCATCACAATTTGCTATGACCCTTGTCATCACAATACTCGATGAACCATGTCATCACAGTGTTCCAGGGCACATGTCATCACAATGATCCATGACGACTTTCATCACAATGCTCCAATACACCTGTCATCACAATGCACCATGGCCCCTGTTATCATATTGCTCCATGATCACTTTCATCACAATGCTCCATGACCACTGTCATCACTATGCCTCATGACGCCTGTCATCTCAATGCTCCATGGCCCCTTCATCACAATGCTCCATTAACCCAGTCATCACAATGTTCCCTGTCCTTTTCATCACAATGTTCCCTGGGGCCTCTCATCACAATGCTCCATGCGCTTGTCATCAAAATGCTCCAGAACTCTTGTCATCATAATGCTCCATGCCAATGTCATCAAAATGCCCCATGACACTTGTCATCACAATCCTCCACGTCATTTGTCATCACAATGTTCCATGGCCCCTGTCATCACAGTGCTCCATGATACCATTCATCACAATTCTAGAGGACCACTGTCATCACAATGCCCCATGACAGATGTCATCACAATTTGCCATGGTCCCTGTCATCAAAATGCTTCATGAACCGTTTCATCACAAGGTTCCAGGACACTTGTCATCACAATGATCCATGATCACTTTCATCAAAAGGCTCCATGAAACCTGTCATCTCAATGCTCCATAGGCTTTGTATTCACAATGCTCCATGGCCCCTCTAATCATAGAGCTCCATGACCCCTTTCATCACAATGCTCCAAGACCGCTGTCATCACAATGCCCCATGACGCCTGCCATCACAAATCTCCAAGGCCTCTCTTACCAAAAAGCTCCATGATCCCTGTCAGTACAATGTTCCATGACACTTTTCACCACAATGCTCCATGACCCATGTCATCACAAAGTTCTCTGCCCATATCATCACAATGCTCCTTGTCACCTTTCATCACAATGCTCCATGCTCTTTCATCACAATGCTCCAGAATGCTTGTCATCGCAATGTTCCTTGACCGTGTCAACACAATGATCCATGACTCCTTTCCTCACAGTGCTCCAGTACCCCTTTCATCACAATGCTCCATGCCATTGTCAGCACAATGCTCCTTGGAGACTGTCATCAAAATGCTCCATCCCCTTTTCATCACAGAGCTCCAGATATAATATCATTACAATGCTCCATGCCCGTGTCAACACAATGCTCCATGACCCCTGTCATCAAAATGCTTTATGAACCTTGTTATTAGAATGTTCCATGACCCCTGTCATCAAAATGATCCATGACCGTTGTCATCACAATGCTGCATGATACCTTTCATCCCAATTCTTTGTGACCACTGTCATCACAATGCTCCAGGACAATTTTCATCACAATGCTCCATGCCCCTGTCATCACAGTGCCCCATAACCCCTGTAATCACAATGCTCCATGACCCTGTCATCACAACGCTACATGACCCCTGTCATCACATTGTTCCCTGGCCTATGTATTCACAATGCTCCATGGACCCTGTAATCACACTGCTCCATGTTCCCTTTCAACACAATGCTCCATGACCCCTGTCATCACAACGTTCCATGAAAGTTGTCATCAAAATATTCCATGACCCCGGTCACCACAAGGTTCCCTGCCCTTGTAATCACAATGCTCCGTGACCCCTGTCAACACAATGACTGATGACCCCTGTCATCAAAATGCTAAATAGAACTTGTCATCACAATGCTCTATGACACCTGTCATCACTATTCTCCATGTCACTTGTTATCGCAATGTTCCACGGCCCCTGTAATCACAGTGCTCCATGACCCGTTTCACATAAATGCTCCATGACCTCACTCATCACAATGCCCCATGATCCCTGTAATCACAATGCTCCATGGCCCTTGTCATCACAGTTCTCCAAGCCTTTGTCATCACACAGCTCCATGGCCCCTGTAATCACAATGCTCCATGCTCTTGTCATCACAAGGCTCCAGAACACTTGTCATTATAATGCTCCATGTCCGTTTCATCGCCATGCTCCATATCCTTGTCATCACAATGCTCCAGGTCTGTTGTCATCACCATGCTTCATGCCCGTGTCATCACAATGCTCCATGAATCTTGTCTTCACAATGCTTCATGGTCCATGTCATCACAATGCTCCATGACCCCTGTCATCACAATGCTCTATGGCCTTTGTCATCACAATGCTCCGTGACCCTGTCAACACAATGCTTGATGACCCCTGTCATCAAAATGCTAAATGGCACTTGTCATCACAATGCTCTATGACGCCTGTCATCACTATTCTCCATGTCACTTGTCATCACAATGCTCCAAGGCCCCTGTAATCACAGTACTCCATGACCCCTTTCATCACAATGCCCAATGCCACCTCTCATCACAATTCTCCATGGCATTTGTCATCAAGATGCTCCATGACACCTGTCATCACAATACTCCATGACACTTGTCATCACAATGCTCGATGGCCCTTGTCATCACAATGTTCCTTGGTGCTTTTCATCGCAATGCTCCATGACAACTTTCATCAAAATACTCCAAGATTTGTTTCATCACAATGCTCCATGGCCCTTGTCATTACAAATTCACATGATCCCTTTCATCACAATTCTCCATGGCAACTTACATAAAAATGTTCCATGCCCCTGTCATCACAATGTCCAATGATACCTCTTTTTACAATGATCCATGACCCTTGTCATCACAAGGCTCCATGTCCCTTGTATTCACAATGATCCATGGCCCTTCTCATCACAGTGCTCCATAGCGCTTTTCATCACAATGCTCCATGACCGCTTTCAGCACAACACCCCATGACCCCTGTCATCACGGTGCTCCATGGCCCTTGTCATCACAATGCTCCATGAAACATATTCCTCACAATGCTCCAGTACGCCTTTCATCTAAATTCCCCATGGACACAGTCATCACAATTCTCCATGAACCCTGTCATCGTAATGGTCCATGACCCGTTTCATCTCAATGCTCCAGGACACCTGTCATCACAATGCTCCATGGCCTTTGGCATCACAATGCGCCATGGCCCCTGTAATCACAGTGCTCCATGACTCGTTTCATCTTAATGCTCCATGACCTCACTCATCACAATGCCCCATGACCCCTGTAATCACAATGCTCCATGGCCCTTTTCATCACAGTGCCCCAAGCCTTTGTCATCACACTGCTCCATGGTCCCTGTAATCACAATGCTCCATGCCCTTGTCATCACAAGGCTCCAGAACTCTTTTCATTATAATGCTCCATGTCCGTTTCATCACCATGCTCCATGCCCTTGTCATCACAATGCTCCAGGTCTGTTGCCATCACCATGCTTCATGCCCGTGTCATCACAATGCTCCATGAATCTTGTCTTCACAATGCTTCATGGCCCATGTCATCACAATGCTCCATGACCCCTGTCATCACAATGCTCTATGGCCTTTGTCATCACAATGCTCCGTGACCCTGTCAACACAATGCTTGATGACCCCTGTCATCAAAATGCTAAATGGCACTTGTCATCACAATGCTCTATGACGCCTGTCATCACTATTCTCCATGTCACTTGTCATCACAATGCTCCATGGCCCCTGTAATCACAGTACACCATGACCCATTTCATCACAATGCCCAATGCCACCTCTCATCACAATTCTCCATGGCATTTGTCATCAAGATGCTCCATGACACCTGTCATCACAATACTCCATGACACTTGTCATCACAATGCTCGATGGCCCTTGTCATCACAATGTTCCTTGGTGCTTTTCATCGCAATGCTCCATGACAACTTTCATCAAAATACTCCAAGATTTGTTTCATCACAATGCTCCATGGCCCTTGTCATTACAAATTCACATGATCCTTTTCATCACAATTCTCCATGGCAACTTACATAAAAATGCTTCATGACCCTGTCATCACAATGCCCAATGATTCCTGTTTTTACAATGATCCATGACCCTTGTCATCACAAGGCTCCATGTCCCTTGTATTCACAATGCTCCATGGCCCTTGTCATCACAATGATCCATAGTGCTTTTCATCGCAATGCTCCATGAACGCTTTCTGCACAATGCCCCATGAACCCTGTCATCACGATGCTCCATGGCCCTTGTCATCACAATGCTCCATGAAACATTTCCTCACAATGCTCCAGTACGCCTTTCAACCAAATTCCCCATGGCCACAGTCATCACAATTCTCCATGACCCCTGTCATCGTAATGGCCCATGACCCGTTTCATCTCAATGTTCCATGACACCTGTCATCACAATGCTCCATGGCCTTTGGCATCACAATGCGCCATGGCCCCTGTAATCACAGTGCTCCATGACTCCTTTCATCTTAATGCTCCATGACCTCACTCATCACAATGCCCCATGACCCCTGTAATCACAATGCTCCATGGACCTTGTCATCACAGTGCTCCAAGCCTTTGTCATCACACTGCTCCATGACCCCTGTAATCACAATGCTCCAGAACTCTTGTCATTATAATGCTCCATGTCCGTTTCATCACCATGCTCCATGACACTTGTCATCACAATGCTCCATGGCCCCTCTCATTACTGTGCTCCATAATAACTTTAACCACATTCCTAGATGACCACTGCCATCACAATGCCTCATGACATTGTCATCACAATTCGCCATTACCATTGTCATCACAATGCTCCATGAACCATGTCATCACAGGGTCCCAGGACACTTGTCATCACAATGATCCATGACCACTTTCATCACAATGCTCCATGACCACTGTCATCTCAATGCTCCATGGCCTTTGTGTTCACAATGCTCCCTGGCCCCTGTAATCACAGTGCTCCATAACACCTTTCATCATAACGCTCCATGACGACTGTCATCTCAATGCCCCATGAGGCCTGTCATCACAATTCTCCAAGGCACCTCTCATCACAATGCTCCATGACACTTGTCATCACATTGCTCCATCACACCTGTCATCACAGTGTTCCCTGCCCATGTCATCACAATGCTCCATGTCCCCTATAATCACAATGCTCCATGCCTTTTTCCTCACAATGCTGCAGAATTCTTTTCAACACAATGTTCCATGACCGTGGCATCACAATCCTACATGACCCTGCTCATCACAATTCTCCATGACCTTTGTCATCACAATGCTCTATGTCGCTTTTCATCACAATTCTCAATGACCACTTTAATCACTATGATCGCTGACAATTTTTATCACATTTCTCTATTGTCATTACAATTCCCCATGGCCCCTTTCTTCACAATGCTCCATGATGCCTGTCATCACAATGCTCCATGGAGTTTGTTATCACAATGCTCCAGGACCAGTTTCATCACAATACTCCATCCCCCTTGTCATCACAGTGCACAATGAAACCTTTCATTACAATGCTTCATGACACTTGTCATCACAATGCTCCATGGCCTTTATCATCACAATGCTCCCAGGCACTTTTCATCACGATGTTCCATGAAAACTTTCATCACATTGCTCCACGACCATTATCATCACAATAGTCCATACCCTTGTCAACACAATGCTGCATAATCCCTGTCATCACAATTCTCCATGACTGCTGTCACCACAATAATCCAGGACAATTTTCATAACAATGCTTCATGCCCCCAGTCATCACAGTGCTCCATGATACCTTTCATCACAATTCCTAGATGATCAATGTCATCACAATGCCCCATGACACCTGTCATCACAATTTGCTATGACCCTTGTCATCACAATACTCGATGAACCATGTCATCACAGTGTTCCAGGGCACATGTCATCACAATGATCCATGACGACTTTCATCACAATGCTCCAATACACCTGTCATCACAATGCTCCATGGCCCCTGTTATCATATTGCTCCATGATCACTTTCATCACAATGCTCTATGACCACTGTCATCACCATGCCTCATGACGCCTGTCATCTCAATGCTCCATGTCCCCTTCATCACAATGCTCCATTAACCCAGTCATCACAATGTTCCCTGTCCTTTTCATCACAATGTTCCCTGGGGCCTCTCATCACAATGCTCCATGCGCTTGTCATCAAAATGCTCCAGAACTCTTGTCATCATAATGCTCCATGCCAATGTCATCAAAATGCCCCATGACACTTGTCATCACAATCCTCCACGTCATTTGTCATCACAATGTTCCATGGACCCTGTCATCACAGTGCTCCATGATACCATTCATCACAATTCTAGAGGACCACTGTCATCACAATGCCCCATGACAGATGTCATCACAATTTGCCATGGTCCCTGTCATCAAAATGCTTCATGAACCGTTTCATCACAAGGTTCCAGGACACTTGTCATCACAATGATCCATGATCACTTTCATCAAAAGGCTCCATGAAACCTGTCATCTCAATGCTCCATAGGCTTTGTATTCACAATGCTCCATGGCCCCTCTAATCATAGAGCTCCATGACCCCTTTCATCACAATGCTCCAAGACCGCTGTCATCACAATGCCCCATGACGCCTGCCATCACAAATCTCCAAGGCCTCTCTTACCAAAAAGCTCCATGATCCCTGTCAGTACAATGTTCCATGACACTTTTCACCACAATGTTCCATGACCCATGTCATCACAAAGTTCTCTGCCCATATCATCACAATGCTCCTTGTCACCTTTCATCACAATGCTCCATGCTCTTTCATCACAATGCTCCAGAATGCTTGTCATCGCAATGTTCCTTGACCGTGTCAACACAATGATCCATGACTCCTTTCCTCACAGTGCTCCAGTACCCATTTCATCACAATGCTCCATGCCATTGTCAGCACAATGCTCCTTGGAGACTGTCATCAAAATGCTCCATCCCCTTTTCATCACAGAGCTCCAGATATAATATCATTACAATGCTCCATGCCCGTGTCAACACAATGCTCCATGACCCCTGTCATCAAAATGATTTATGAACCTTGTTATTAGAATGTTCCATGACCCCTGTCATCAAAATGATCCATGACCGTTGTCATCACAATGCTGCATGATACCTTTCATCCCAATTCTTTGTGACCACTGTCATCACAATGCTCCAGGACAATTTTCATCACAATGCTCCATGCCCCTGTCATCACAGTGCCCCATAACCCCTGTAATCACAATGCTCCATGACCCTGTCATCACAACGCTACATGACCCCTGTCATCACATTGTTCCCTGGCCTATGTATTCACAATGCTCCATGGACCCTGTAATCACACTGCTCCATGTTCCCTTTCAACACAATGCTCCATGACCCCTGTCATCACAACGTTCCATGAAAGTTGTCATCAAAATGTTCCATGACCCCGGTCACCACAAGGTTCCCTGCCCTTGTAATCACAATGCTCCGTGACCCCTGTCAACACAATGACTGATGACCCCTGTCATCAAAATGCTAAATAGAACTTGTCATCACAATGCTCTATGACACCTGTCATCACTATTCTCCATGTCACTTGTTATCGCAATTTTCCACGGCCCCTGTAATCACAGTGCTCCATGACCCATTTCACATAAATGCTCCATGACCTCACTCATCACAATGCCCCATGATCCCTGTAATCACAATGCTCCATGGCCCTTGTCATCACAGTTCTCCAAGCCTTTGTCATCACACAGCTCCATGGCCCCTGTAATCACAATGCTCCATGCTCTTGTCATCACAAGGCTCCAGAACACTTGTCATTATAATGCTCCATGTCCGTTTCATCGCCATGCTCCATATCCTTGTCATCACAATGCTCCAGGTCTGTTGTCATCACCATGCTTCATGCCCGTGTCATCACAATGCTCCATGAATCTTGTCTTCACAATGCTTCATGGTCCATGTCATCACAATGCTCCATGACCCCTGTCATCACAATGCTCTATGGCCTTTGTCATCACAATGCTCCGTGACCCTGTCAACACAATGCTTGATGACCCCTGTCATCAAAATGCTAAATGGCACTTGTCATCACAATGCTCTATGACGCCTGTCATCACTATTCTCCATGTCACTTGTCATCACAATGCTCCAAGGCCCCTGTAATCACAGTACTCCATGACCCCTTTCATCACAATGCCCAATGCCACCTCTCATCACAATTCTCCATGGCATTTGTCATCAAGATGCTCCATGACACCTGTCATCACAATACTCCATGACACTTGTCATCACAATGCTCTATGGCCCTTGTCATCACAATGGTCCTTGGTGCTTTTCATCGCAATGCTCCATGACAACTTTCATCAAAATACTCCAAGATTTGTTTCATCACAATGCTCCATGGCCCTTGTCATTACAAAATCACATGATCCTTTTCATCACAATTCTCCATGGCAACTTACATAAAAATGCTTCATGCCCCTGTCATCACAATGCCCAATGATTCCTGTTTTTACAATGATCCATGACCCTTATCATCACAAGGCTCCATGTCCCTTGTATTCACAATGATCGATGGCCCTTGTCATCACAATGATCCATAGCGCTTTTCATCGCAATGCTCCATGAACGCTTTCAGCACAATGCACCATGACCCCTGTCATCACGATGCTCCATGGCCCTTGTCATCACAATGCTCCATGAAACATTTCCTCACAATGCTCCAGTAAGCCTTTCATCCAAATTCCCCATGGCCACAGTCATCACAATTCTCCATGACCCTGTCATCGTAATGGTCCATGACCCGTTTCATCTAAATGCTCCCGGACACCTGTCATCACAATGCTCCATGGCCTTTGGCATCACAATGCGCCATGGCCCCTGTAATCACAGTGCTCCATGACTCGTTTCATCTTAATGCTCCATGACCTCACTCATCACAATGCCCCATGACCCCTGTAATCACAATGCTCCATGGACCTTGTCATCACAGTGCTCCAAGCCTTTGTCATCACACTGCTCCATGACCCCTGTCATCACAATGCTCCAGAACTCTTGTCATTATAATGCTCCATATCCGTTTCATCACCATGCTCCATGACACTTGTCATCACAATGCTCCATGGCCCCTCTCATTACTGGGCTCCATAATAACTTTAACCACATTTCTAGATGACCACTGCCATCACAATGCCTCATGACATTGTCATCACAATTCGCCATTACCATTGTCTTCACAATGCTCCATGAACCATGTCATCACAGGGTCCCAGGACACTTGTCATCACAATGATCCATGACCACTTTCATCACAATGCTCCATGACCACTGTCATCTCAATGCTCCATGGCCTTTGTGTTCACAATGCTCCCTGGCCCCTGTAATCACAGTGCTCCATAACACCTTTCATCATAACGCTCCATGACGACTGTCATCTCAATGCCCCATGAGGCCTGTCATCACAATTCTCCAAGGCACCTCTCATCACAATGCTCCATGACACTTGTCATCACATTGCTCCATAGCACCTGTCATCACAGTGTTCCCTGCCCATGTCATCACAATGCTCCATGTCCCCTATAATCACAATGCTCCATGCCTTTTTCCTCACAATGCTGCAGAATTCTTTTCAACACAATGTTCCATGACCGTGGCATCACAATCCTACATGACCCTGCTCATCACAATTCTCCATGACCTTTGTCATCACAATGCTCTATGTCGCTTTTCATCACAATTCTCAATGACCACTTTAATCACTATGATCGCTGACATTTTTTATCACATTTCTCTATTGTCATTACAATTCCCCATGGCCCCTTTCTTCACAATGCTCCATGATGCCTGTCATCACAATGCTCCATGGAGTTTGTTATCACAATGATCCAGGACCAGTTTCATCACAATACTCCATACCCCTTGTCATCACAGTGCACAAAGAAACCTTTCATTACAATGCTCCATGACACTTGTCATCACAATGCTCCATGGCCTTTATCGTCACAATGCTCCCAGGCACTTTTCATCACGATGTTCCATGAAAACTTTCATCACATTGCTCCACGACCATTGTCATCACAATAGTCCATACCCTTGTCAACACAATGCTGCATAATCCCTGTCATCACAATTCTCCATGACTGCTGTCACCACAATAATCCAGGACAATTTTCATAACAATGCTTCATGCCCCCAGTCATCACAGTGCTCCATGATACCTTTCATCACAGTTCCTAGATGATCAATGTCATCACAATGCCCCATGACACCTGTCATCACAATTCGCTATGACCCTTGTCATCACAATACTCGATGAACCGTGTCATCACAGTGTTCCAGGGCACATGTCATCACAATGATCCATGACGACTTTCATCACAATGCTCCAATACACCTGTCATCAGAATGCTCCATGGCCCCTGTTATCATATTGCTCCATGATCACTTTCATCACAATGCTCCATGACCACTGTCATCACCATGCCTCATGACGCCTGTCATCTCAATGCTCCATGGCCCCTTCATCACAATGCTCCATTAACCCAGTCATCACAATGTTCCCTGTCCTTTTCATCACAATGTTCCATGGGGCCTCTCATCACAATGCTCCATGTGCTTGTCATCAAAATGCTCCAGAACTCTTGTCATCATAATGCTCCATGCCAATGTCATCAAAATGCCCCATGACACTTGTCATCACAATCCTCCACGTCATTTGTCATCACAATGTTCCATGGCCCCTGTCATCACAGTGCTCCATGATACCATTCATCACAATTCTAGAGGACCACTGTCATCACAATGCCCCATGACAGATGTCATCACAATTTGCCATGGTCCCTGTCATCAAAATGCTCCATGAACCGTTTCATCACAAGGTTCCAGGACACTTGTCATCACAATGATCCATGATCACTTTCATCAAAAGGCTCCATGAAACCTGTCATCTCAATGCTCCATAGGCTTTGTATTCACAATGCTCCATGGCCCCTCTAATCATAGAGCTCCATGACCCCTTTCATCACAATGCTCCAAGACCGCTGTCATCACAATGCCCCATGACGCCTGCCATCACAAATCTCCAAGGCCTCTCTTACCAAAAAGCTCCATGATCCCTGTCAGTACAATGTTCCATGACACTTTTCACCACAATGCTCCATGACCCATGTCATCACAAAGTTCTCTGCCCATATCATCACAATGCTCCTTGTCACCTTTCATCACAATGCTCCATGCCATTGTCAGCACAATGCTCCTTGGAGACTGTCATCAAAATGCTCCATCCCCTTTTCATCACAATGCTCCAGATATAATATCATTACAATGCTCCATGCCCGTGTCAACACAATGCTCCATGACCCCTGTCATCAAAATGATTTATGAACCTTGTTATTAGAATGTTCCATGACCCCTGTCATCAAAATGATCCATGACCGTTGTCATCACAATGCTGCATGATACCTTTCATCCCAATTCTTTGTGACCGCTGTCATCACAATGCTCCAGGACAATTTTCATCACAATGCTCCATGCCCCCGTCATCACAGTGCCCCATAACCCCTGTAATCACAATGCTCCATGACCCTGTCATCACAACGCTACATGACCCCTGTCATCACATTGTTCCCTGGCCTATGTATTCACAATGCTCCATGGACCCTGTAATCACACTGCTCCATGTTCCCTTTCAACACAATGCTCCATGACCCCTGTCATCACAACGTTCCATGAAAGTTGTCATCAAAATGTTCCATGACCCCGGTCACCACAAGGTTCCCTGCCCTTGTAATCACAATGCTCCGTGACCCCTGTCAACACAATGACTGATGACCCCTGTCATCAAAATGCTAAATAGCACTTGTCATCACTATGCTCTATGACACCTGTCATCACTATTCTCCATGTCACTTGTTATCGCAATGTTCCACGGCCCCTGTAATCACAGTGCTCCATGACCCGTTTCACATAAATGCTCCATGACCTCACTCATCACAATGCCCCATGACCCCTGTAATCACAATGCTCCATGGCCCTTGTCATCACAGTTCTCCAAGCCTTTGTCATCACACAGCTCCATGGCCCCTGTAATCACAATGCTCCATGCTCTTGTCATCACAAGGCTCCAGAACACTTGTCATTATAATGCTCCATGTCCGTTTCATCGCCATGCTCCATATCCTTGTCATCACAATGCTCCAGGTCTGTTGTCATCACCATGCTTCATGGCCGTGTCATCACAATGCTCCATGAATCTTGTCTTCACAATGCTTCATGGCCCATGTCATCACAATGCTCCGTGACCCTGTCAACACAATGCTTGATGACCCCTGTCATCAAAATGCTAAATGGCACTTGTCATCACAATGCTCTATGACGCCTGTCATCACTATTCTCCATGTCACTTGTCATCACAATGCTCCAAGGCCCCTGTAATCACAGTACTCCATGACCCCTTTCATCATAATGCCCAATGCCACCTCTCATCACAATTCTCCATGGCATTTGTCATCAAGATGCTCCATGACACCTGTCATCACAATACTCCATGACACTTGTCATCACAATGCTCGATGGCCCTTGTCATCACAATGTTCCTTGGTGCTTTTCATCGCAATGCTCCATGACAACTTTCATCAAAATACTCCAAGATTTGTTTCATCACAATGCTCCATGGCCCTTGTCATTACAAATTCACATGATCCCTTTCATCACAATTCTCCATGGCAACTTACATAAAAATGTTCCATGCCCCTGTCATCACAATGTCCAATGATACCTCTTTTTACAATGATCCATGACCCTTGTCATCACAAGGCTCCATGTCCCTTGTATTCACAATGATCCATGGCCCTTCACATCACAGTGCTCCATAGCGCTTTTCATCACAATGCTCCATGACCGCTTTCAGCACAACACCCCATGACCCCTGTCATCACGATGCTCCATGGCCCTTGTCATCACAATGCTCCATGAAACATATTCCTCACAATGCTCCAGTACGCCTTTCATCTAAATTCCCCATGGCCACAGTCATCACAATTCTCCATGAACCCTGTCATCGTAATGGTCCATGACCCGTTTCATCTCAATGCTCCAGGACACCTGTCATCACAATGCTCCATGGCCTTTGGCATCACAATGCGCCATGGCCCCTGTAATCACAGTGCTCCATGACTCGTTTCATCTTAATGCTCCATGACCTCACTCATCACAATGCCCCATGACCCCTGTAATCACAATGCTCCATGGCCCTTGTCATCACAGTGCCCCAAGCCTTTGTCATCACACTGCTCCATGGTCCCTGTAATCACAATGCTCCATGCCCTTGTCATCACAAGGCTCCAGAACTCTTTTCATTATAATGCTCCATGTCCGTTTCATCACCATGCTCCATGCCCTTGTCATCAAAATGCTCCAGGTCTGTTGCCATCACCATGCTTCATGCCCGTGTCATCACAATGCTCCATGAATCTTGTCTTCACAATGCTTCATGGCCCATGTCATCACAATGCTCCATGACCCCTGTCATCACAATGCTCTATGGCCTTTGTCATCACAATGCTCCGTGACCCTGTCAACACAATGCTTGATGACCCCTGTCATCAAAATGCTAAATGGCACTTGTCATCACAATGCTCTATGACGCCTGTCATCACTATTCTCCATGTCACTTGTCATCACAATGCTCCATGGCCCCTGTAATCACAGTACACCATGACCCATTTCATCACAATGCCCAATGCCACCTCTCATCACAATTCTCCATGGCATTTGTCATCAAGATGCTCCATGACACCTGTCATCACAATACTCCATGACACTTGTCATCACAATGCTCGATGGCCCTTGTCATCACAATGTTCCTTGGTGCTTTTCATCGCAATGCTCCATGACAACTTTCATCAAAATACTCCAAGATTTGTTTCATCACAATGCTCCATGGCCCTTGTCATTACAAATTCACATGATCCTTTTCATCACAATTCTCCATGGCAACTTACATAAAAATGCTTCATGACCCTGTCATCACAATGCCAAATGATTCCTGTTTTTACAATGATCCATGACCCTTGTCATCACAAGGCTCCATGTCCCTTGTATTCACAATGCTCCATGGCCCTTGTCATCACAATGATCCATAGTGCTTTTCATCGCAGTGCTCCATGAACGCTTTCTGCACAATGCCCCTTGAACCCTGTCATCACGATGCTCCACGGCCCTTGTCATCACAATGCTCCATGAAACATTTCCTCACAATGCTCCAGTACGCCTTTCATCCAAATTCCCCATGGCCACAGTCATCACAATTCTCCATGACCCCTGTCATCGTAATGGTCCATGACCCGTTTCATCTCAATGTTCCATGACACCTGTCATCATAATGCTCCATGGCCTTTGGCATCACAATGCGCCATGGCCCCTGTAATCACAGTGCTCCATGACTCGTTTCATCTTAATGCTCCATGACCTCACTCATCACAATGCCCCATGACCCCTGTAATCACAATGCTCCATGGACCTTGTCATCACAGTGCTCCAAGCCTTTGTCATCACACTGCTCCATGACCCCTGTAATCACAATGCTCCATGCCCTTGTCATCACAAGGCTCCAGAACTCTTGTCATTATAATGCTCCATGTCCGTTTCATCACCATGCTCCATGACACTTGTCATCACAATGCTCCATGGCCCCTCTCATTACTGTGCTCCATAATAACTTTAACCACATTCCTAGATGACCACTGCCATCACAATGCCTCATGACATTGTCATCACAATTCGCCATTACCATTGTCATCACAATGCTCCATGAACCATGTCATCACAGGGTCCCAGGACACTTGTCATCACAATGATCCATGACCACTTTCATCACAATGCTCCATGACCACTGTCATCTCAATGCTCCATGGCCTTTGTGTTCACAATGCTCCCTGGCCCCTGTAATCACAGTGCTCCATAACACCTTTCATCATAACGCTCCATGACGACTGTCATCTCAATGCCCCATGAGGCCTGTCATCACAATTCTCCAAGGCACCTCTCATCACAATGCTCCATGACACTTGTCATCACATTGCTCCATCACACCTGTCATCACAGTGTTCCCTGCCCATGTCATCACAATGCTCCATGTCCCCTATAATCACAATGCTCCATGCCTTTTTCCTCACAATGCTGCAGAATTCTTTTCAACACAATGTTCCATGACCGTGGCATCACAATCCTACATGACCCTGCTCATCACAATTCTCCATGACCTTTGTCATCACAATGCTCTATGTCGCTTTTCATCACAATTCTCAATGACCACTTTAATCACTATGATCGCTGACAATTTTTATCACATTTCTCTATTGTCATTACAATTCCCCATGGCCCCTTTCTTCACAATGCTCCATGATGCCTGTCATCACAATGCTCCATGGAGTTTGTTATCACAATGCTCCAGGACCAGTTTCATCACAATACTCCATCCCCCTTGTCATCACAGTGCACAATGAAACCTTTCATTACAATGCTTCATGACACTTGTCATCACAATGCTCCATGGCCTTTATCGTCACAATGCTCCCAGGCACTTTTCATCACGATGTTCCAAGAAAACTTTCATCACATTGCTCCACGACCATTACCATCACAATAGTCCATACCCTTGTCAACACAATGCTGCATAATCCCTGTCATCACAATTCTCCATGACTGCTGTCACCACAATAATCCAGGACAATTTTCATAACAATGCTTCATGCCCCCAGTCATCACAGTGCTCCATGATACCTTTCATCACAATTCCTAGATGATCAATGTCATCACAATGCCCCATGACACCTGTCATCACAATTTGCTATGACCCTTGTCATCACAATACTCGATGAACCATGTCATCACAGTGTTCCAGGGCACATGTCATCACAATGATCCATGACGACTTTCATCACAATGCTCCAATACACCTGCCATCACAATGCTCCATGGCCCCTGTTATCATATTGCTCCATGATCACTTTCATCACAATGCTCCATGACCACTGTCATCACCATGCCTCATGACGCCTGTCATCTCAATGCTCCATGTCCCCTTCATCACAATGCTCCATTAACCCAGTCATCACAATGTTCCCTGTCCTTTTCATCACAATGTTCCCTGGGGCCTCTCATCACAATGCTCCATGCGCTTGTCATCAAAATGCTCCAGAACTCTTGTCATCATAATGCTCCATGCCAATGTCATCAAAATGCCCCATGACACTTGTCATCACAATCCTCCACGTCATTTGTCATCACAATGTTCCATGGCCCCTGTCATCACAGTGCTCCATGATACCATTCATCACAATTCTAGAGGACCACTGTCATCACAATGCCCCATGACAGATGTCATCACAATTTGCCATGGTCCCTGTCATCAAAATGCTTCATGAACCGTTTCATCACAAGGTTCCAGGACACTTGTCATCACAATGATCCATGATCACTTTCATCAAAAGGCTCCATGAAACCTGTCATCTCAATGCTCCATAGGCTTTGTATTCACAATGCTCCATGGCCCCTCTAATCATAGAGCTCCATGACCCCTTTCATCACAATGCTCCAAGACCGCTGTCATCACAATGCCCCATGACGCCTGCCATCACAAATCTCCAAGGCCTCTCTTACCAAAAAGCTCCATGATCCCTGTCAGTACAATGTTCCATGACACTTTTCACCACAATGTTCCATGACCCATGTCATCACAAAGTTCTCTGCCCATATCATCACAATGCTCCTTGTCACCTTTCATCACAATGCTCCATGCTCTTTCATCACAATGCTCCAGAATGCCTTGTCATCGCAATGTTCCTTGACCGTGTCAACACAATGATCCATGACTCCTTTCCTCACAGTGCTCCAGTACCCCTTTCATCACAATGCTCCATGCCATTGTCAGCACAATGCTCCTTGGAGACTGTCATCAAAATGCTCCATCCCCTTTTCATCACAATGCTCCAGATATAATATCATTACAATGCTCCATGCCCGTGTCAACACAATGCTCCATGACCCCTGTCATCAAAATGCTTTATGAACCTTGTTATTAGAATGTTCCATGACCCCTGTCATCAAAATGATCCATGACCGTTGTCATCACAATGCTGCATGATACCTTTCATCCCAATTCTTTGTGACCACTGTCATCACAATGCTCCAGGACAATTTTCATCACAATGCTCCATGCCCCTGTCATCACAGTGCCCCATAACCCCTGTAATCACAATGCTCCATGACCCTGTCATCACAACGCTACATGACCCCTGTCATCACATTGTTCCCTGGCCTATGTATTCACAATGCTCCATGGACCCTGTAATCACACTGCTCCATGTTCCCTTTCAACACAATGCTCCATGACCCCTGTCATCACAACGTTCCATGAAAGTTGTCATCAAAATGTTCCATGACCCCGGTCACCACAAGGTTCCCTGCCCTTGTAATCACAATGCTCCGTGACCCCTGTCAACACAATGACTGATGACCCCTGTCATCAAAATGCTAAATAGAACTTGTCATCACAATGCTCTATGACACCTGTCATCACTATTCTCCATGTCACTTGTTATCGCAATGTTCCACGGCCCCTGTAATCACAGTGCTCCATGACCCGTTTCACATAAATGCTCCATGACCTCACTCATCACAATGCCCCATGATCCCTGTAATCACAATGCTCCATGGCCCTTGTCATCACAGTTCTCCAAGCCTTTGTCATCACACAGCTCCATGGCCCCTGTAATCACAATGCTCCATGCTCTTGTCATCACAAGGCTCCAGAACACTTGTCATTATAATGCTCCATGTCCGTTTCATCGCCATGCTCCATATCCTTGTCATCACAATGCTCCAGGTCTGTTGTCATCACCATGCTTCATGCCCGTGTCATCACAATGCTCCATGAATCTTGTCTTCACAATGCTTCATGGTCCATGTCATCACAATGCTCCATGACCCCTGTCATCACAATGCTCTATGGCCTTTGTCATCACAATGCTCCGTGACCCTGTCAACACAATGCTTGATGACCCCTGTCATCAAAATGCTAAATGGCACTTGTCATCACAATGCTCTATGACGCCTGTCATCACTATTCTCCATGTCACTTGTCATCACAATGCTCCAAGGCCCCTGTAATCACAGTACTCCATGACCCCTTTCATCACAATGCCCAATGCCACCTCTCATCACAATTCTCCATGGCATTTGTCATCAAGATGCTCCATGACACCTGTCATCACAATACTCCATGACACTTGTCATCACAATGTTCGATGGCCCTTGTCATCACAATGGTCCTTGGTGCTTTTCATCGCAATGCTCCATGACAACTTTCATCAAAATACTCCAAGATTTGTTTCATCACAATGCTCCATGGCCCTTGTCATTACAAAATCACATGATCCTTTTCATCACAATTCTCCATGGCAACTTACATAAAAATGCTTCATGACCCTGTCATCACAATGCCCAATGATTCCTGTTTTTACAATGATCCATGACCCTTATCATCACAAGGCTCCATGTCCCTTGTATTCACAATGATCGATGGCCCTTGTCATCACAATGATCCATAGCGCTTTTCATCGCAATGCTCCATGAACGCTTTCAGCACAATGCCCCATGACCCCTGTCATCACGATGCTCCATGGCCCTTGTCATCACAATGCTCCATGAAACATTTCCTCACAATGCTCCAGTACGCCTTTCATCCAAATTCCCCATGGCCACAGTCATCACAATTCTCCATGACCCTGTCATCGTAATGGTCCATGACCCGTTTCATCTCAATGCTCCCGGACACCTGTCATCACAATGCTCCATGGCCTTTGGCATCACAATGCGCCATGGCCCCTGTAATCACAGTGCTCCATGACTCGTTTCATCTTAATGCTCCATGACCTCACTCATCACAATGCCCCATGACCCCTGTAATCACAATGCTCCATGGACCTTGTCATCACAGTGCTCCAAGCCTTTGTCATCACACTGCTCCATGACCCCTGTCATCACAATGCTCCAGAACTCTTGTCATTATAATGCTCCATATCCGTTTCATCACCATGCTCCATGACACTTGTCATCACAATGCTCCATGGCCCATCTCATTACTGGGCTCCATAATAACTTTAACCACATTTCTAGATGACCACTGCCATCACAATGCCTCATGACATTGTCATCACAATTCGCCATTACCATTGTCTTCACAATGCTCCATGAACCATGTCATCACAGGGTCCCAGGACACTTGTCATCACAATGATCCATGACCACTTTCATCACAATGCTCCATGACCACTGTCATCTCAATGCTCCATGGCCTTTGTGTTCACAATGCTCCCTGGACCCTGTAATCACAGTGCTCCATAACACCTTTCATCATAACGCTCCATGACGACTGTCATCTCAATGCCCCATGAGGCCTGTCATCACAATTCTCCAAGGCACCTCTCATCACAATGCTCCATGACACTTGTCATCACATTGCTCCATAGCACCTGTCATCACAGTGTTCCCTGCCCATGTCATCACAATGCTCCATGTCCCCTATAATCACAATGCTCCATGCCTTTTTCCTCACAATGCTGCAGAATTCTTTTCAACACAATGTTCCATGACCGTGGCATCACAATCCTACATGACCCTGCTCATCACAATTCTCCATGACCTTTGTCATCACAATGCTCTATGTCGCTTTTCATCACAATTCTCAATGACCACTTTAATCACTATGATCGCTGACAATTTCTATCACATTTCTCTATTGTCATTACAATTCCCCATGGCCCCTTTCTTCACAATGCTCCATGATGCCTGTCATCACAATGCTCCATGGAGTTTGTTATCACAATGATCCAGGACCAGTTTCATCACAATACTCCATACCCCTTGTCATCACAGTGCACAAAGAAACCTTTCATTACAATGCTCCATGACACTTGTCATCACAATGCTCCATGGCCTTTATCGTCACAATGCTCCCAGGCACTTTTCATCACGATGTTCCATGAAAACTTTCATCACATTGCTCCACGACCATTGTCATCACAATAGTCCATACCCTTGTCAACACAATGCTGCATAATCCCTGTCATCACAATTCTCCATGACTGCTGTCACCACAATAATCCAGGACAATTTTCATAACAATGCTTCATGCCCCCAGTCATCACAGTGCTCCATGATACCTTTCATCACAGTTCCTAGATGATCAATGTCATCACAATGCCCCATGACACCTGTCATCACAATTCGCTATGACCCTTGTCATCACAATACTCGATGAACCGTGTCATCACAGTGTTCCAGGGCACATGTCATCACAATGATCCATGACGACTTTCATCACAATGCTCCAATACACCTGTCATCAGAATGCTCCATGGCCCCTGTTATCATATTGCTCCATGATCACTTTCATCACAATGCTCCATGACCACTGTCATCACCATGCCTCATGACGCCTGTCATCTCAATGCTCCATGGCCCCTTCATCACAATGCTCCATTAACCCAGTCATCACAATGTTCCCTGTCCTTTTCATCACAATGTTCCATGGGGCCTCTCATCACAATGCTCCATGTGCTTGTCATCAAAATGCTCCAGAACTCTTGTCATCATAATGCTCCATGCCAATGTCATCAAAATGCCCCATGACACTTGTCATCACAATCCTCCACGTCATTTGTCATCACAATGTTCCATGGCCCCTGTCATCACAGTGCTCCATGATACCATTCATCACAATTCTAGAGGACCACTGTCATCACAATGCCCCATGACAGATGTCATCACAATTTGCCATGGTCCCTGTCATCAAAATGCTCCATGAACCGTTTCATCACAAGGTTCCAGGACACTTGTCATCACAATGATCCATGATCACTTTCATCAAAAGGCTCCATGAAACCTGTCATCTCAATGCTCCATAGGCTTTGTATTCACAATGCTCCATGGCCCCTCTAATCATAGAGCTCCATGACCCCTTTCATCACAATGCTCCAAGACCGCTGTCATCACAATGCCCCATGACGCCTGCCATCACAAATCTCCAAGGCCTCTCTTACCAAAAAGCTCCATGATCCCTGTCAGTACAATGTTCCATGACACTTTTCACCACAATGCTCCATGACCCATGTCATCACAAAGTTCTCTGCCCATATCATCACAATGCTCCTTGTCACCTTTCATCACAATGCTCCATGCCATTGTCAGCACAATGCTCCTTGGAGACTGTCATCAAAATGCTCCATCCCCTTTTCATCACAATGCTCCAGATATAATATCATTACAATGCTCCATGCCCGTGTCAACACAATGCTCCATGACCCCTGTCATCAAAATGATTTATGAACCTTGTTATTAGAATGTTCCATGACCCCTGTCATCAAAATGATCCATGACCGTTGTCATCACAATGCTGCATGATACCTTTCATCCCAATTCTTTGTGACCGCTGTCATCACAATGCTCCAGGACAATTTTCATCACAATGCTCCATGCCCCCGTCATCACAGTGCCCCATAACCCCTGTAATCACAATGCTCCATGACCCTGTCATCACAACGCTACATGACCCCTGTCATCACATTGTTCCCTGGCCTATGTATTCACAATGCTCCATGGACCCTGTAATCACACTGCTCCATGTTCCCTTTCAACACAATGCTCCATGACCCCTGTCATCACAACGTTCCATGAAAGTTGTCATCAAAATGTTCCATGACCCCGGTCACCACAAGGTTCCCTGCCCTTGTAATCACAATGCTCCGTGACCCCTGTCAACACAATGACTGATGACCCCTGTCATCAAAATGCTAAATAGCACTTGTCATCACTATGCTCTATGACACCTGTCATCACTATTCTCCATGTCACTTGTTATCGCAATGTTCCACGGCCCCTGTAATCACAGTGCTCCATGACCCGTTTCACATAAATGCTCCATGACCTCACTCATCACAATGCCCCATGACCCCTGTAATCACAATGCTCCATGGCCCTTGTCATCACAGTTCTCCAAGCCTTTGTCATCACACAGCTCCATGGCCCCTGTAATCACAATGCTCCATGCTCTTGTCATCACAAGGCTCCAGAACACTTGTCATTATAATGCTCCATGTCCGTTTCATCGCCATGCTCCATATCCTTGTCATCACAATGCTCCAGGTCTGTTGTCATCACCATGCTTCATGGCCGTGTCATCACAATGCTCCATGAATCTTGTCTTCACAATGCTTCATGGCCCATGTCATCACAATGCTCCGTGACCCTGTCAACACAATGCTTGATGACCCCTGTCATCAAAATGCTAAATGGCACTTGTCATCACAATGCTCTATGACGCCTGTCATCACTATTCTCCATGTCACTTGTCATCACAATGCTCCAAGGCCCCTGTAATCACAGTACTCCATGACCCCTTTCATCATAATGCCCAATGCCACCTCTCATCACAATTCTCCATGGCATTTGTCATCAAGATGCTCCATGACACCTGTCATCACAATACTCCATGACACTTGTCATCACAATGCTCGATGGCCCTTGTCATCACAATGTTCCTTGGTGCTTTTCATCGCAATGCTCCATGACAACTTTCATCAAAATACTCCAAGATTTGTTTCATCACAATGCTCCATGGCCCTTGTCATTACAAATTCACATGATCCCTTTCATCACAATTCTCCATGGCAACTTACATAAAAATGTTCCATGCCCCTGTCATCACAATGTCCAATGATACCTCTTTTTACAATGATCCATGACCCTTGTCATCACAAGGCTCCATGTCCCTTGTATTCACAATGATCCATGGCCCTTCTCATCACAGTGCTCCATAGCGCTTTTCATCACAATGCTCCATGACCGCTTTCAGCACAACACCCCATGACCCCTGTCATCACGATGCTCCATGGCCCTTGTCATCACAATGCTCCATGAAACATATTCCTCACAATGCTCCAGTACGCCTTTCATCTAAATTCCCCATGGCCACAGTCATCACAATTCTCCATGAACCCTGTCATCGTAATGGTCCATGACCCGTTTCATCTCAATGCTCCAGGACACCTGTCATCACAATGCTCCATGGCCTTTGGCATCACAATGCGCCATGGCCCCTGTAATCACAGTGCTCCATGACTCGTTTCATCTTAATGCTCCATGACCTCACTCATCACAATGCCCCATGACCCCTGTAATCACAATGCTCCATGGCCCTTGTCATCAAAGTGCCCCAAGCCTTTGTCATCACACTGCTCCATGGTCCCTGTAATCACAATGCTCCATGCCCTTGTCATCACAAGGCTCCAGAACTCTTTTCATTATAATGCTCCATGTCCGTTTCATCACCATGCTCCATGCCCTTGTCATCAAAATGCTCCAGGTCTGTTGCCATCACCATGCTTCATGCCCGTGTCATCACAATGCTCCATGAATCTTGTCTTCACAATGCTTCATGGCCCATGTCATCACAATGCTCCATGACCCCTGTCATCACAATGCTCTATGGCCTTTGTCATCACAATGCTCCGTGACCCTGTCAACACAATGCTTGATGACCCCTGTCATCAAAATGCTAAATGGCACTTGTCATCACAATGCTCTATGACGCCTGTCATCACTATTCTCCATGTCACTTGTCATCACAATGCTCCATGGCCCCTGTAATCACAGTACACCATGACCCATTTCATCACAATGCCCAATGCCACCTCTCATCACAATTCTCCATGGCATTTGTCATCAAGATGCTCCATGACACCTGTCATCACAATACTCCATGACACTTGTCATCACAATGCTCGATGGCCCTTGTCATCACAATGTTCCTTGGTGCTTTTCATCGCAATGCTCCATGACAACTTTCATCAAAATACTCCAAGATTTGTTTCATCACAATGCTCCATGGCCCTTGTCATTACAAATTCACATGATCCTTTTCATCACAATTTTCCATGGCAACTTACATAAAAATGCTTCATGACCCTGTCATCACAATGCCCAATGATTCCTGTTTTTACAATGATCCATGACCCTTGTCATCACAAGGCTCCATGTCCCTTGTATTCACAATGCTCCATGGCCCTTGTCATCACAATGATCCATAGTGCTTTTCATCGCAATGCTCCATGAACGCTTTCTGCACAATGCCCCATGAACCCTGTCATCACGATGCTCCATGGCCCTTGTCATCACAATGCTCCATGAAACATTTCCTCACAATGCTCCAGTACGCCTTTCAACCAAATTCCCCATGGCCACAGTCATCACAATTCTCCATGACCCCTGTCATCGTAATGGTCCATGACCCGTTTCATCTCAATGTTCCATGACACCTGTCATCACAATGCTCCATGGCCTTTGGCATCACAATGCGCCATGGCCCCTGTAATCACAGTGCTCCATGACTCCTTTCATCTTAATGCTCCATGACCTCACTCATCACAATGCCCCATGACCCCTGTAATCACAATGCTCCATGGACCTTGTCATCACAGTGCTCCAAGCCTTTGTCATCACACTGCTCCATGACCCCTGTCATCACAATGCTCCAGAACTCTTGTCATTATAATGCTCCATGTCCGTTTCATCACCATGCTCCATGACACTTGTCATCACAATGCTCCATGGCCCCTCTCATTACTGGGCTCCATAATAACTTTAACCACATTTCTAGATGACCACTGCCATCACAATGCCTCATGACATTGTCATCACAATTCGCCATTACCATTGTCATCACAATGCTCCATGAACCATGTCATCACAGGGTCCCAGGACACTTGTCATCACAATGATCCATGACCACTTTCATCACAATGCTCCATGACCACTGTCATCTCAATGCTCCATGGCCTTTGTGTTCACAGTGCTCCCTGGCCCCTGTAATCACAGTGCTCCATAACACCTTTCATCATAACGCTCCATGACGACTGTCATCTCAATGCCCCATGAGGCCTGTCATCACAATTCTCCAAGGCACCTCTCATCACAATGCTCCATGACACTTGTCATCACATTGCTCCATAGCACATGTCATCACAGTGTTCCCTGCCCATGTCATCACAATGCTCCATGTCCCCTATAATCACAATGCTCCATGCCTTTTTCCTCACAATGCTGCAGAATTCTTTTCAACACAATGTTCCATGACCGTGGCATCACAATCCTACATGACCCTGCTCATCACAATTCTCCATGACCTTTGTCATCACAATGCTCTATGTCGCTTTTCATCACAATTCTCAATGACCACTTTTATCACTATGATCGCTGACAATTTTTATCACATTTCTCTATTGTCATTACAATTCCCCATGGCCCCTTTCTTCACAATGCTCCATGATGCCTGTCATCACAATGCTCCATGGAGTTTGTTATCACAATGCTCCAGGACCAGTTTCATCACAATACTCCATCCCCCTTGTCATCACAGTGCACAATGAAACCTTTCATTACAATGCTCCATGACACTTGTCATCACAATGATCCATGGCCTTTATCGTCACAATGCTCCCAGGCATTTTTCATCACGATGATCCATGAAAACTTTCATCACATTGCTCCACGACCATTGTCATCACAATAGTCCATACCCTTGTCAACACAATGCTGCATAATCCCTGTCATCACAATTCTCCATGACTGCTGTCACCACAATAATCCAGGACAATTTTCATAACAATGCTTCATGCCCCCAGTCATCACAGTGCTCCATGATACCTTTCATCACAATTCCTAGATGATCAGTGTCATCACAATGCCCCATGACACCTGTCATCACAATTTGCTATGACCCTTGTCATCACAATACTCGATGAACCGTGTCATCACAGTGTTCCAGGGCACATGTCATCACAATGATCTACGACGACTTTCATCACAATGCTCCAATACACCTGTCATCACAATGCTCCATGGCCCCTGTTATCATATTGCTCCATGAACACTTTCATCACAATGCTCCATGACCACTGTCATCACCATGCCTCATGACGCCTGTCATCTCAATGCTCCATGGCCCCTTCATCACAATGCTCCATTAACCCAGTCATCACAATGTTCCCTGTCCTTTTCATCACAATGCTCCATGCGCTTGTCATCAAAATGCTCCAGAACTCTTGTCATCATAATGCTCCATGCCAATGTCATCAAAATGCCCCATGACACTTGTCATCACAATCCTCCACGTCATTTTTCATCACAATGTTCCATGGCCCCTGTCATCACAGTGCTCCATGATACCATTCATCACAATTCTAGAGGACCACTGTCATCACAATGCCCCATGACAGATGTCATCACAATTTGCCATGGTCCCTGTCATCAAAATGCTTCATGAACCGTTTCATCACAAGGTTCCAGGACACTTGTCATCACAATGATCCATGATCACTTTCATCAAAAGGCTCCATGAAACCTGTCATCTCAATGCTCCATAGGCTTTGTATTCACAATGCTCCATGGCCCCTCTAATCATAGAGCTCCATGACCCCTTTCATCACAATGCTCCAAGACCGCTGTCATCACAATGCCCCATGACGCCTGCCATCACAAATCTCCAAGGCCTCTCTTACCAAAAAGCTCCATGATCCCTGTCAGTACAATGTTCCATGACACTTTTCACCACAATGCTCCATGACCCATGTCATCACAAAGTTCTCTGCCCATATCATCACAATGCTCCTTGTCACCTTTCATCACAATGCTCCATGCTCTTTCATCACAATGCTCCAGAATGCTTGTCATCGCAATGTTCCTTGACCGTGTCAACACAATGATCCATGACTCCTTTCCTCACAGTGCTCCAGTACCCCTTTCATCACAATGCTCCATGCCATTGTCAGCACAATGCTCCTTGGAGACTGTCATCAAAATGCTCCATCCCCTTTTCATCACAATGCTCCAGATATAATATCATTACAATGCTACATGCCCGTGTCAACACAATGCTCCATGACCCCTGTCATCAAAATGCTTTATGAACCTTGTTATTAGAATGTTCCATGACCCCTGTCATCAAAATGATCCATGACCGTTGTCATCACAATGCTGCATGATACCTTTCATCCCAATTCTTTGTGACCGCTGTCATCACAATGCTCCAGGACAATTTTCATCACAATGCTCCATGCCCCTGTCATCACAGTGCCCCATAACCCCTGTAATCACAATGCTCCATGACCCTGTCATCACAACGCTACATGACCCCTGTCATCACATTGTTCCCTGGCCTATGTATTCACAATGCTCCATGGACCCTGTAATCACACTGCTCCATGTTCCCTTTCAACACAATGCTCCATGACCCCTGTCATCACAACGTTCCATGAAAGTTGTCATCACAATGCTCCATTACCAATGTAATCAAAATGTTCGCCTGCCCTTGTCATCAAAATGCTCCATGACCCCTTTAATCACAATGCTCCATGAAACCTGTCATCACAATGTTCCATGACAGTTGTCATCACAATGCTCCATGACCCCTGTAATCACAATGCTCCATGCCCTTGTCATCACAATGCTCCAGAACTCTTGTCATCATAATGATGTATGCCCATTTCATCACAAAGTTCCATGATACTTGTCATCACAATGCTCCTTGGCCTTTGTCATCACAATGCTCCATGGCCCCTGTCATCACAGTGCTCCATGATACCTTTCATTACAATTCTATTTGACCACTGTCATCACAAGGCCCCAAGACACATGTCATCACAATTCGCCATGGCCCTTGTCATCACAATGCTCCATGACCCGTGTCATCACAATGGTCCAGGACACTTGTCATCACAATGATCCATGACCACTTACATCACAATGCTCCTCGACTCCTGTCATCACAATGCTCCATAGCCTATGCATTCGCAATGCTACACGGTCCCTGTAATCACATTGCTCCATGATTCATTTCATCACAATGCTCTATGGCCACTGTCATCACAATGCCACATTATACCTGTCACCACAATGCTCCATGGCCCCTGTCAGCACAATGTTCCATGACAGATGTCATCACTATCCTCCATGGACCCTGTAATCACAATGCTCCATTCCCTTGTCAATGCAATGCTCCAGAACTCTTGTCATCATAATGCTCCATGACTTTCACATCACAATTCTCCATGACACTTTTCATCAAAATGCTCCATGGCCTTTGTCATCACAATGCTCCATGGCCCCTGTTATCACAGTGATCCATGGTACCATTCATCACAATGCTTGATAACCTCTGTCGTCACAATGCCCGATGACACCTGTCAACACAATTCGCCATTGCCCTTGTCATCACAATGCTCCATGATCCATGTCATCGCACTGTTCCTGGACACTAATCATCACAATGAACTATGACCACATTCATCAGAATGCTCCATGATCCCTGTCATCACAGTGCTCCATGGCTTATGCATTCAAAATGCTCCATGGCCACTGAAATCACATTGCTCCATGATCCCCTTCATCACAATGCTCCATGACCCCTATCATCACAATGCTCGCAGAACCTTGTCATCACAATGTTCCATACCGTTGTCATCACAATGCTCCATGGTCCCTATAATCACAATGCTCCATGCGCTTATCATCACAGTACTCCAGAATTCATGTCATCAAAATGTTCCATGGCCTTTGTCATCACAATGCTCCATGATCCATGTTATTGCACTGTTCCTGGACACTAATCATCACAATGAACTATGACCACATTCATCAGAATGCTCCATGACCCCTGTCATCAAAGTGCTCCATGGCCCCTGTAATCACATTGCTCCATGATCCTTTTCATCACAATGCTCTATGACCACTGTCATCACAAGGCCACGTGACACCTGTCATCACAATGCTCTATGGCCCCTGTCAGCACAATGTTCCATGACAGATCTCATCACAATGATCCATGACCGCTGTCATCACAATGTTCCCTGCCCTTGTCATCTCAATGCTCCCTGGCCCCTGTAATCACAATGCTCCATACCCTTGTCATCGCAATGCTCCAGATCACTTCTCATCATAATGCTCCATGCCCGTGTCATCACAATGCTCCATGGCCCCTGTCATCACAAAGTTCCATGATACTTGTCATCACAATGCTCCTTGGCCTTTGTCATCACAATGTTCCATGGCCCCTGTCATCACAGTGCTCCATGATACCTTTCATCACAACTCTATTTGACCACTGTCATCACAAGGCCCCAAGACACATGTCATCACAATTCGCCATGGCCCTTGTCATCACAATGCTCCATGACCCGTGTCATCACAATGGTCCAGGACACTTGTCATCACAATGATCCATGACCACTTACATCACAATGCTCCTCTACACCTGTCATCACAATGCTCCATAGCCTATGCATTCGCAATGCTGCACGGTCCCTGTAATCACATTGCTCCATGATCCATTTCATCACAATGCTCTATGGCCACTGTCATCACAATGCCACATTATACCTGTCATCACAATGCTCCATGGCCCCTGTCAGCACAATGTTCCATGACAGATGTCATCACTACCCTCCATGGACCCTGTAATCACAGTGCTCCATTCCCTTGTCAATGCAATGCTCCAGAACTCTTGTCATCATAATGCTCCATGACCGTCACATCACAATTCTCCATGACACTTTTCTTCAAAATGCTCCATGGCCTTTGTCATCACAATGCTCCATGGCCCCTGTTATCACAGTGATCCATGGTACCATTCATCACAATGCTTGATAACCTCTCTCATCACAATGCCCGATGACACCTGTCATCACAATTCGCCATGGCCCTTGTCATCACAATGCTCCATGATCCATGTTATTGCACTGTTCCTGGACACTAATCATCACAATGAACTATGACCACATTCATCAGAATGCTCCATGACCCCTGTCATCAAAGTGCTCGATGGCCCCTGTAATCACATACTCCATGATTCTTTTCATCACAATTCTCTATGACCACTGTCATCACAAGGCCACATGACACCTGTCATCACAATGCTCTATGGCCCCTGTCAGCACAATGTTCCATGACAGATCTCATCACAATGATCCATGACCGCTGTCATCACAATGTTCCCTGCCCTTGTCATCTCAATGCTCCCTGGCCCCTGTAATCACAATGCTCCATACCCTTGTCATCGCAATGCTCCAGATCACTTCTCATCATAATGCTCCATGCCCGTGTCATCACAATGCTCCATGGCCTCTGTCATCACAGTGCTCCGTGATACCTTTCATCATAATGATAGATGACCACTGTCATCACAGTGCTCCATGACACCTGTCATCAGAATTGGCCATGGCCCTTGTCATAACAATGGTCCAGGACACTTGTCTTCACAATGTTCCATGGCGCATTTCATCACAATGCTCCATGACCACTTTCATCAAATTGCTCCATGATGCCTGTCATCACAGTGCTCCATGGCCTTTGTCATCAAAATTCTACATGGCCCCTGTAATAACAGTGCTTCATGACAACTTTTATCACAATGCTCCATGACCACTCTCATCACAATGCCAGATAAGACCTTTCATGACAATGCTCCATGGCCCTTGTCATCACAATATTCTATGACTTCTGTCATCACAATGCTCCATGCCCCTGTCATCACAATGCCCCATCACCCCTGCTATTACAGTGCTCCATGACCCCTGTCATCACAATGCTCCAAAACCCTTCTCATCACAATAGTCCATGATCCGTGTAATCACGATGATCCATGAACCATTTCCGTACAATGCTCCAGTACCCCTTTCATTAAAATGCTCCATGGCACTTGTCATCACAATGCTCCAGGAATCCTTCCAGCCCAATAATCCATGACCTGTTTCCTCACAATTCTCCAGGACCGCTTTCATCACAATGCTCCAATCCCTTGTCATCTCAATGTTTCATGGCCCCTGTAATCACAATGATCCATGCCCATGTCATCACAATGCTGCATGAACCCTGTCTTCACAATGCTGCATGACCCCTGTCATCACAATGCTCCATGCCCGTATCATCACAATGCTCCATTACCCATGTCATCGTAGTGATCCATGACCCCTTTCATCACAATGCTCCATGACACCTGTCATCACAATGCTCCTTGGTCTTCGTCATCACAATGCTCCATGACCACTGTCATCACCATGCCCCATGACCCCAGTCATCACAATGCTCCATAGCCCTTGTCATCACAATGCTCCATGATCCCTGTCATCACAATGTTCCATGACTCTTGTCATCAAAATGCCTCATGATCAATTTAATCACAATGCTCCATGACTCCTTTCATCACATGCTCCATGATACTTGTCATTACACTGCCCCATGACCTTCTTCATAACAATGCTCCATGATACCAGTCATCACAATGCTCCATGACCATTGTCATCACAATGCTCCATGCCCCTTTCAACACAATGCTCCATGACAACTGTCATCACAATGCTCCATGGCCTTTGTCATCAGAATTATAGATGGCACCTGTAATCACAGTGCTCCATGACCCCTTTCATCACAATGCTCCATGACCACTGACATCACAATCCCCCATGACCCCTGTCATCACAATGCTTCATGGCCCCTGTCATTACAATGCTCCATGACCACTGTCATCATAATGTTCCATGATCACTGTAATCACAATGACCCATGAGATCTTTCCTCAGAAGTCTCCAGTACGCCTGTCATCACAAGGCTCCAATGCCCGTCTCATCACAATGCTCCATGATCCCTGTCAGCACAACTTTAAATGACCATTGTCATCACAATGCTCCATGACACCTGTCATCACAATGTTGCCTGCCCATGTCATCAAAATGCTCCATGTCCCCTGTAATCACAATGTTCTATTACACCTGTCATCACAAAGTTCCCTGCCCGTGTCATCACAATGCTCCATTACCAATGTAATCAAAATGTTCGCCTGCCCTTGTCATCAAAATGCTCCATGACCCCTTTAATCACAATGCTCCATGAAACCTGTCATCACAATGTTCCATGACAGTTGTCATCACAATGCTCCATGACCCCTGTAATCACAATGCTCCATGCCCTTGTCATCACAATGCTCCAGAACTCTTGTCATCATAATGATGTATGCCCATTTCATCACAAAGTTCCATGATACTTGTCATCACAATGCTCCTTGGCCTTTGTCATCACAATGTTCCATGGCCCCTGTCATCACAGTGCTCCATGATACCTTTCATTACAATTCTATTTGACCACTGTCATCACAAGGCCCCAAGACACATGTCATCACAATTCGCCATGGCCCTTGTCATCACAATGCTCCATGACCCGTGTCATCACAATGGTCCAGGACACTTGTCATCACAATGATCCATGACCACTTACATCACAATGCTCCTCGACTCCTGTCATCACAATGCTCCATAGCCTATGCATTCGCAATGCTACACGGTCCCTGTAATCACATTGCTCCATGATTCATTTCATCACAATGCTCTATGGCCACTGTCATCACAATGCCACATTATACCTGTCACCACAATGCTCCATGGCCCCTGTCAGCACAATGTTCCATGACAGATGTCATCACTATCCTCCATGGACCCTGTAATCACAATGCTCCATTCCCTTGTCAATGCAATGCTCCAGAACTCTTGTCATCATAATGCTCCATGACTTTCACATCACAATTCTCCATGACACTTTTCATCAAAATGCTCCATGGCCTTTGTCATCACAATGCTCCATGGCCCCTGTTATCACAGTGATCCATGGTACCATTCATCACAATGCTTGATAACCTCTGTCGTCACAATGCCCGATGACACCTGTCAACACAATTCGCCATGGCCCTTGTCATCACAATGCTCCATGATCCATGTCATCGCACTGTTCCTGGACACTAATCATCACAATGAACTATGACCACATTCATCAGAATGCTCCATGACCCCTGTCATCACAGTGCTCCATGGCTTATGCATTCAAAATGCTCCATGGCCACTGAAATCACATTGCTCCATGATCCCCTTCATCACAATGCTCCATGACCCCTATCATCACAATGCTCGCAGAACCTTGTCATCACAATGTTCCATACCGTTGTCATCACAATGCTCCATGGTCCCATTAATCACAATGCTCCATGCGCTTGTCATCACAGTACTCCAGAATTCATGTCATCAAAATGTTCCATGGCCTTTGTCATCACAATGCTCCATGATCCATGTTATTGCACTGTTCCTGGACACTAATCATCACAATGAACTATGACCACATTCATCAGAATGCTCCATGACCCCTGTCATCAAAGTGCTCCATGGCCCCTGTAATCACATTGCTCCATGATCCTTTTCATCACAATGCTCTATGACCACTGTCATCACAAGGCCACGTGACACCTGTCATCACAATGCTCTATGGCCCCTGTCAGCACAATGTTCCATGACAGATCTCATCACAATGATCCATGACCGCTGTCATCACAATGTTCCCTGCCCTTGTCATCTCAATGCTCCCTGGCCCCTGTAATCACAATGCTCCATACCCTTGTCATCGCAATGCTCCAGATCACTTCTCATCATAATGCTCCATGCCCGTGTCATCACAATGCTCCATGGCCCCTGTCATCACAGTGCTCTGTGGTACCTTTCATCACAATGAGAGATGACCACTGTCATCACAGTGCTCCATGACACCTGTCATCAGAATTGGCCATGGCCCTTGTCATAACAATGCTCCAGGACACTTGTCTTCACAATGTTCCATGGCGCATTTCATCACAATGCTCCATGACCACTTTCATCAAATTGCTCCATGATGCCTGTCATCACAGTGCTCCATGGCCTTTGTCATCAAAATTCTACATGGCCCCTGTAATAACAGTGCTTCATGAAAACTTTTATCACAATGCTCCATGACCACTCTCATCACAATGCCAGATAAGACCTTTCATGACAATGCTCCATGGCCCTTGTCATCACAATATTCTATCACTTCTGTCATCACAATGCTCCATGCCCCTGTCATCACAATGCCCCATCACCCCTGCTATTACAGTGCTCCATGACCCCTGTCATCACAATGCTCCAAAACCCTTCTCATCACAATAGTCCATGATCCGTGTAATCACGATGATCCATGAACAATTTCCGTACAATGCTCCAGTACCCCTTTCATTAAAATGCTCCATGGCACTTGTCATCACAATGCTCCAGGAATCTTTCCAGCCCAATAATCCATGACCTGTTTCCTCACAATTCTCCAGGACCGCTTTCATCACAATGCTCCATTCCCTTGTCATCTCAATGTTTCATGGCCCCTGTAATCACAATCATCCATGCCCTTGTCATCAAAATGCTCCAGAACTTTTGTCATCACTATGCTCCATGCCCATGTCATCACAATGCTGCATGACCCCTGTCTTCACAATGCTGCATGACCCCTGTCATCACAATGCTCCATGCCCGTATCATCACAATGCTCCATTACCCATGTCATCGTAGTGATCCATGACCCCTTTCATCACAATGCTCCATGACACCTGTCATCACAATGCTCCGTGGTCTTCGTCATCACAATGCTCCATGACCACTGTCATCACCATGCCCCATGACCCCAGTCATCACAATGCTCCATAGCCCTTGTCATCACAATGCTCCATGATCCCTGTCACCACAATGTTCCATGACTCTTGTCATCAAAATGCCTCATGATCCATTTAATCACAATGCTCCATGACTCCTTTCATCACATGCTCCATGATACTTGTCATTACACTGCCCCATGACCTTCTTCATAACAATGCTCCATGATACCAGTCATCACAATGCTCCATGACCATTGTCATCACAATGCTCCATGCCCCTTTCAACACAATGCTCCATGACAACTGTCATCACAATGCTCCATGGCCTTTGTCATCACAATTATAGATGGCACCTGTAATCACAGTGCTCCATGACCCCTTTCATCACAATGCTCCATGACCACTGTCATCACAATCCCCCATGACCCCTGTCATCACAATGCTTCATGGCCCCTGTCATTACAATGCTCCATGACCACTGTCATCACAATGTTCCATGATCACTGTAATCACAATGTCCCATGAGATCTTTCCTCAGAAGGCTCCAGTACGCCTGTCATCACAAGGCTCCAATGCCCGTCTCATCACAATGCTCCATGATCCCTGTCAGCACAACTTTAAATGACAATTGTCATCACAATGCTCCATGACACCTGTCATTACAATGTTGCCTGCCCATGTCATCAAAATGCTCCATGTCCCCTGTAATCACAATGTTCTATTACACCTGTCATCACAAAGTTCCCTGCCCATGTCATCACAATGCTCCATTACCAATGTAATCAAAATGTTCGCCTGCCCTTGTCATCAAAATGCTCCATGACCCCTTTAATCACAATGCTCCATGAACCCTGTCATCACAATGTTCCATGACAGTTGTCATCACAATGCTCCATGACCCCTGTAATCACAATGCTCCATGCCCTTGTCATCACAATGCTCCAGAACTCTTGTCATCATAATGATGTATGCCCATTTCATCACAAAGTTCCATGATACTTGTCATCACAATGCTCCTTGGCCTTTGTCATCACAATGTTCCATGGCCCCTGTCATCACATTGCTCCATGATCCATTTCATCACAATGCTCTATGGCCACTGTCATCACAATGCCACATTATACCTGTCATCACAATGCTCCATGGACCCTGTCAGCACAATGTTCCATGACAGATGTCATCACTACCCTCCATGGACCCTGTAATCACAGTGCTCCATTCCCTTGTCAATGCAATGCTCCAGAACTCTTGTCATCATAATGCTCCATGACCGTCACATCACAATTCTCCATGACACTTTTCATCAAAATGCTCCATGGCCTTTGTCATCACAATGCTCCATGGCCCCTGTTATCACAGTGATCCATGGTACCATTCATCACAATGCTTGATAACCTCTCTCATCACAATGCCCGATGACACCTGTCATCACAATTCGCCATGGCCCTTGTCATCACAGTGCTCCATGATCCATGTTATTGCACTGTTCCTGGACACTAATCATCACAATGAACTATGACCACATTCATCAGAATGCTCCATGACCCCTGTCATCAAAGTGCTCCATGGCCCCTGTAATCACATACTCCATGATCCTTTTCATCACAATTCTCTATGACCACTGTCATCACAAGGCCACATGACACCTGTCATCACAATGCTCTATGGCCCCTGTCAGCACAATGTTCCATGACAGATCTCATCACAATGATCCATGACCGCTGTCATCACAATGTTCCCTGCCCTTGTCATCTCAATGCTCCCTGGCCCCTGTAATCACAATGCTCCATACCCTTGTCATCGCCATGCTCCAGATCACTTCTCATCATAATGCTCCATGCCCGTGTCATCACAATGCTCCATGGCCTCTGTCATCACAGTGCTCCGTGATACCTTTCATCATAATGATAGATGACCACTGTCATCACAGTGCTCCATGACACCTGTCATCAGAATTGGCCATGGCCCTTGTCATAACAATGGTCCAGGACACTTGTCTTCACAATGTTCCATGGCGCATTTCATCACAATGCTCCATGACCACTTTCATCAAATTGCTCCATGATGCCTGTCATCACAGTGCTCCATGGCCTTTGTCATCAAAATTCTACATGGCCCCTGTAATAACAGTGCTTCATGACAACTTTTATCACAATGCTCCATGACCACTCTCATCACAATGCCAGATAAGACCTTTCATGACAATGCTCCATGGCCCTTGTCATCACAATATTCTATGACTTCTGTCATCACAATGCTCCATGCCCCTGTCATCACAATGCCCCATCACCCCTGCTATTACAGTGCTCCATGACCCCTGTCATCACAATGCTCCAAAACCCTTCTCATCACAATAGTCCATGATCCGTGTAATCACGATGATCCATGAACCATTTCCGTACAATGCTCCAGTACCCCTTTCATTAAAATGCTCCATGGCACTTGTCATCACAATGCTCCAGGAATCCTTCCAGCCCAATAATCCATGACCTGTTTCCTCACAATTCTCCAGGACCGCTTTCATCACAATGCTCCAATCCCTTGTCATCTCAATGTTTCATGGCCCCTGTAATCACAATGATCCATGCCCATGTCATCACAATGCTGCATGAACCCTGTCTTCACAATGCTGCATGACCCCTGTCATCACAATGCTCCATGCCCGTATCATCACAATGCTCCATTACCCATGTCATCGTAGTGATCCATGACCCCTTTCATCACAATGCTCCATGACACCTGTCATCACAATGCTCCTTGGTCTTCGTCATCACAATGCTCCATGACCACTGTCATCACCATGCCCCATGACCCCAGTCATCACAATGCTCCATAGCCCTTGTCATCACAATGCTCCATGATCCCTGTCATCACAATGTTCCATGACTCTTGTCATCAAAATGCCTCATGATCCATTTAATCACAATGCTCCATGACTCCTTTCATCACATGCTCCATGATACTTGTCATTACACTGCCCCATGACCTTCTTCATAACAATGCTCCATGATACCAGTCATCACAATGCTCCATGACCATTGTCATCACAATGCTCCATGCCCCTTTCAACACAATGCTCCATGACAACTGTCATCACAATGCTCCATGGCCTTTGTCATCAGAATTATAGATGGCACCTGTAATCACAGTGCTCCATGACCCCTTTCATCACAATGCTCCATGACCACTGACATCACAATCCCCCATGACCCCTGTCATCACAATGCTTCATGGCCCCTGTCATTACAATGCTCCATGACCACTGTCATCACAATGTTCCATGATCACTGTAATCACAATGACCCATGAGATCTTTCCTCAGAAGTCTCCAGTACGCCTGTCATCACAAGGCTCCAATGCCCGTCTCATCACAATGCTCCATGATCCCTGTCAGCACAACTTTAAATGACCATTGTCATCACAATGCTCCATGACACCTGTCATCACAATGTTGCCTGCCCATGTCATCAAAATGCTCCATGTCCCCTGTAATCACAATGTTCTATTACACCTGTCATCACAAAGTTCCCTGCCCGTGTCATCACAATGCTCCATTACCAATGTAATCAAAATGTTCACCTGCCCTTGTCATCAAAATGCTCCATGACCCCTTTAATCACAATGCTCCATGAAACCTGTCATCACAATGTTCCATGACAGTTGTCATCACAATGCTCCATGACCCCTGTAATCACAATGCTCCATGCCCTTGTCATCACAATGCTCCAGAACTCTTGTCATCATAATGATGTATGCCCATTTCATCACAAAGTTCCATGATACTTTTCATCACAATGCTCCTTGGCCTTTGTCATCACAATGCTCCATGGCCCCTGTCATCACAGTGCTCCATGATACCTTTCATTACAATTCTATTTGACCACTGTCATCACAAGGCCCCAAGACACATGTCATCACAATTCGCCATGGCCCTTGTCATCACAATGCTCCATGACCCGTGTCATCACAATGGTCCAGGACACTTGTCATCACAATGATCCATGACCACTTACATCACAATGCTCCTCGACTCCTGTCATCACAATGCTCCATGGCCTATGCATTCGCAATGCTACACGGTCCCTGTAATCACATTGCTCCATGATTCATTTCATCACAATGCTCTATGGCCACTGTCATCACAATGCCACATTATACCTGTCACCACAATGCTCCATGGCCCCTGTCAGCACAATGTTCCATGACAGATGTCATCACTATCCTCCATGGACCCTGTAATCACAATGCTCCATTCCCTTGTCAATGCAATGCTCCAGAACTCTTGTCATCATAATGCTCCATGACTTTCACATCACAATTCTCCATGACACTTTTCATCAAAATGCTCCATGGCCTTTGTCATCACAATGCTCCATGGCCCCTGTTATCACAGTGATCCATGGTACCATTCATCACAATGCTTGATAACCTCTGTCGTCACAATGCCCGATGACACCTGTCAACACAATTCGCCATTGCCCTTGTCATCACAATGCTCCATGATCCATGTCATCGCACTGTTCCTGGACACTAATCATCACAATGAACTATGACCACATTCATCAGAATGCTCCATGACCCCTGTCATCACAGTGCTCCATGGCTTATGCATTCAAAATGCTCCATGGCCACTGAAATCACATTGCTCCATGATCCCCTTCATCACAATGCTCCATGACCCCTATCATCACAATGCTCGCAGAACCTTGTCATCACAATGTTCCATACCGTTGTCATCACAATGCTCCATGGTCCCTATAATCACAATGCTCCATGCGCTTATCATCACAGTACTCCAGAATTCATGTCATCAAAATGTTCCATGGCCTTTGTCATCACAATGCTCCATGATCCATGTTATTGCACTGTTCCTGGACACTAATCATCACAATGAACTATGACCACATTCATCAGAATGCTCCATGACCCCTGTCATCAAAGTGCTCCATGGCCCCTGTAATCACATTGCTCCATGATCCTTTTCATCACAATGCTCTATGACCACTGTCATCACAAGGCCACGTGACACCTGTCATCACAATGCTCTATGGCCCCTGTCAGCACAATGTTCCATGACAGATCTCATCACAATGATCCATGACCGCTGTCATCACAATGTTCCCTGCCCTTGTCATCTCAATGCTCCCTGGCCCCTGTAATCACAATGCTCCATACCCTTGTCATCGCAATGCTCCAGATCACTTCTCATCATAATGCTCCATGCCCGTGTCATCACAATGCTCCATGGCCCCTGTCATCACAGTGCTCTGTGGTACCTTTCATCACAATGAGAGATGACCACTGTCATCACAGTGCTCCATGACACCTGTCATCAGAATTGGCCATGGCCCTTGTCATAACAATGCTCCAGGACACTTGTCTTCACAATGTTCCATGGCGCATTTCATCACAATGCTCCATGACCACTTTCATCAAATTGCTCCATGATGCCTGTCATCACAGTGCTCCATGGCCTTTGTCATCAAAATTCTACATGGCCCCTGTAATAACAGTGCTTCATGAAAACTTTTATCACAATGCTCCATGACCACTCTCATCACAATGCCAGATAAGACCTTTCATGACAATGCTCCATGGCCCTTGTCATCACAATATTCTATCACTTCTGTCATCACAATGCTCCATGCCCCTGTCATCACAATGCCCCATCACCCCTGCTATTACAGTGCTCCATGACCCCTGTCATCACAATGCTCCAAAACCCTTCTCATCACAATAGTCCATGATCCGTGTAATCACGATGATCCATGAACAATTTCCGTACAATGCTCCAGTACCCCTTTCATTAAAATGCTCCATGGCACTTGTCATCACAATGCTCCAGGAATCTTTCCAGCCCAATAATCCATGACCTGTTTCCTCACAATTCTCCAGGACCGCTTTCATCACAATGCTCCATTCCCTTGTCATCTCAATGTTTCATGGCCCCTGTAATCACAATCATCCATGCCCTTGTCATCAAAATGCTCCAGAACTTTTGTCATCACTATGCTCCATGCCCATGTCATCACAATGCTGCATGACCCCTGTCTTCACAATGCTGCATGACCCCTGTCATCACAATGCTCCATGCCCGTATCATCAAAATGCTCCATTACCCATGTCATCGTAGTGATCCATGACCCCTTTCATCACAATGCTCCATGACACCTGTCATCACAATGCTCCGTGGTCTTCGTCATCACAATGCTCCATGACCACTGTCATCACCATGCCCCATGACCCCAGTCATCACAATGCTCCATAGACCTTGTCATCACAATGCTCCATGATCCCTGTCATCACAATGTTCCATGACTCTTGTCATCAAAATGCCTCATGATCCATTTAATCACAATGCTCCATGACTCCTTTCATCACATGCTCCATGATACTTGTCATTACACTGCCCCATGACCTTCTTCATAACAATGCTCCATGATACCAGTCATCACAATGCTCCATGACCATTGTCATCACAATGCTCCATGCCCCTTTCAACACAATGCTCCATGACAACTGTCATCACAATGCTCCATGGCCTTTGTCATCAGAATTATAGATGGCACCTGTAATCACAGTGCTCCATGACCCCTTTCATCACAATGCTCCATGACCACTGTCATCACAATCCCCCATGACCCCTGTCATCACAATGCTTCATGGCCCCTGTCATTACAATGCTCCATGACCACTGTCATCACAATGTTCCATGATCACTGTAATCACAATGTCCCATGAGATCTTTCCTCAGAAGGCTCCAGTACGCCTGTCATCACAAGGCTCCAATGCCCGTCTCATCACAATGCTCCATGATCCCTGTCAGCACAACTTTAAATGACAATTGTCATCACAATGCTCCATGACAACTGTCATTACAATGTTGCCTGCCCATGTCATCAAAATGTTCCATGTCCCCTGTAATCACAATGTTCTATTACACCTGTCATCACAAAGTTCCCTGCCCATGTCATCACAATGCTCCATTACCAATGTAATCAAAATGTTCGCCTGCCCTTGTCATCAAAATGCTCCATGACCCCTTTAATCACAATGCTCCATGAACCCTGTCATCACAATGTTCCATGACAGTTGTCATCACAATGCTCCATGACCCCTGTAATCACAATGCTCCATGCCCTTGTCATCACAATGCTCCAGAACTCTTGTCATCATAATGATGTATGCCCATTTCATCACAAAGTTCCATGATACTTGTCATCACAATGCTCCTTGGCCTTTGTCATCACAATGTTCCATGGCCCCTGTCATCACAGTGCTCCATGATACCTTTCATCACAACTCTATTTGACCACTGTCATCACAAGGCCCCAAGACACATGTCATCACAATTCGCCATGGCCCTTGTCATCACAATGCTCCATGACCCGTGTCATCACAATGGTCCAGGACACTTGTCATCACAATGATCCATGACCACTTACATCACAATGCTCCTCGACTCCTGTCATCACAATGCTCCATAGCCTATGCATTCACAATGCTGCACGGTCCCTGTAATCACATTGCTCCATGATCCATTTCATCACAATGCTCTATGGCCACTGTCATCACAATGCCACATTATACCTGTCATCACAATGCTCCATGGACCCTGTCAGCACAATGTTCCATGACAGATGTCATCACTACCCTCCATGGACCCTGTAATCACAGTGCTCCATTCCCTTGTCAATGCAATGCTCCAGAACTCTTGTCATCATAATGCTCCATGACCGTCACATCACAATTCTCCATGACACTTTTCATCAAAATGCTCCATGGCCTTTGTCATCACAATGCTCCATGGCCCCTGTTATCACAGTGATCCATGGTACCATTCATCACAATGCTTGATAACCTCTCTCATCACAATGCCCGATGACACCTGTCATCACAATTCGCCATGGCCCTTGTCATCACAATGCTCCATGATCCATGTTATTGCACTGTTCCTGGACACTAATCATCACAATGAACTATGACCACATTCATCAGAATGCTCCATGACCCCTGTCATCAAAGTGCTCCATGGCCCCTGTAATCACATACTCCATGATCCTTTTCATCACAATTCTCTATGACCACTGTCATCACAAGGCCACATGACACCTGTCATCACAATGCTCTATGGCCCCTGTCAGCACAATGTTCCATGACAGATCTCATCACAATGATCCATGACCGCTGTCATCACAATGTTCCCTGCCCTTGTCATCTCAATGCTCCCTGGCCCCTGTAATCACAATGCTCCATACCCTTGTCATCGCAATGCTCCAGATCACTTCTCATCATAATGCTCCATGCCCGTGTCATCACAATGCTCCATGGCCTCTGTCATCACAGTGCTCCGTGATACCTTTCATCATAATGATAGATGACCACTGTCATCACAGTGCTCCATGACACCTGTCATCAGAATTGGCCATGGCCCTTGTCATAACAATGGTCCAGGACACTTGTCTTCACAATGTTCCATGGCGCATTTCATCACAATGCTCCATGACCACTTTCATCAAATTGCTCCATGATGCCTGTCATCACAGTGCTCCATGGCCTTTGTCATCAAAATTCTACATGGCCCCTGTAATAACAGTGCTTCATGACAACTTTTATCACAATGCTCCATGACCACTCTCATCACAATGCCAGATAAGACCTTTCATGACAATGCTCCATGGCCCTTGTCATCACAATATTCTATGACTTCTGTCATCACAATGCTCCATGCTCCTGTCATCACAATGCCCCATCACCCCTGCTATTACAGTGCTCCATGACCCCTGTCATCACAATGCTCCAAAACCCTTCTCATCACAATAGTCCATGATCCGTGTAATCACGATGATCCATGAACCATTTCCGTACAATGCTCCAGTACCCCTTTCATTAAAATGCTCCATGGCACTTGTCATCACAATGCTCCAGGAATCCTTCCAGCCCAATAATCCATGACCTGTTTCCTCACAATTCTCCAGGACCGCTTTCATCACAATGCTCCAATCCCTTGTCATCTCAATGTTTCATGGCCCCTGTAATCACAATGATCCATGCCCATGTCATCACAATGCTGCATGAACCCTGTCTTCACAATGCTGCATGACCCCTGTCATCACAATGCTCCATGCCCGTATCATCACAATGCTCCATTACCCATGTCATCGTAGTGATCCATGACCCCTTTCATCACAATGCTCCATGACACCTGTCATCACAATGCTCCTTGGTCTTCGTCATCACAATGCTCCATGACCACTGTCATCACCATGCCCCATGACCCCAGTCATCACAATGCTCCATAGCCCTTGTCATCACAATGCTCCATGATCCCTGTCATCACAATGTTCCATGACTCTTGTCATCAAAATGCCTCATGATCCATTTAATCACAATGCTCCATGACTCCTTTCATCACATGCTCCATGATACTTGTCATTACACTGCCCCATGACCTTCTTCATAACAATGCTCCATGATACCAGTCATCACAATGCTCCATGACCATTGTCATCACAATGCTCCATGCCCCTTTCAACACAATGCTCCATGACAACTGTCATCACAATGCTCCATGGCCTTTGTCATCAGAATTATAGATGGCACCTGTAATCACAGTGCTCCATGACCCCTTTCATCACAATGCTCCATGACCACTGACATCACAATCCCCCATGACCCCTGTCATCACAATGCTTCATGGCCCCTGTCATTACAATGCTCCATGACCACTGTCATCACAATGTTCCATGATCACTGTAATCACAATGACCCATGAGATCTTTCCTCAGAAGTCTCCAGTACGCCTGTCATCACAAGGCTCCAATGCCCGTCTCATCACAATGCTCCATGATCCCTGTCAGCACAACTTTAAATGACCATTGTCATCACAATGCTCCATGACACCTGTCATCACAATGTTGCCTGCCCATGTCATCAAAATGCTCCATGTCCCCTGTAATCACAATGTTCTATTACACCTGTCATCACAAAGTTCCCTGCCCGTGTCATCACAATGCTCCATTACCAATGTAATCAAAATGTTCGCCTGCCCTTGTCATCAAAATGCTCCATGACCCCTTTAATCACAATGCTCCATGAAACCTGTCATCACAATGTTCCATGACAGTTGTCATCACAATGCTCCATGACCCCTGTAATCACAATGCTCCATGCCCTTGTCATCACAATGCTCCAGAACTCTTGTCATCATAATGATGTATGCCCATTTCATCACAAAGTTCCATGATACTTGTCATCACAATGCTCCTTGGCCTTTGTCATCACAATGCTCCATGGCCCCAGTCATCACAGTGCTCCATGATACCTTTCATTACAATTCTATTTGACCACTGTCATCACAAGGCCCCAAGACACATGTCATCACAATTCGCCATGGCCCTTGTCATCACAATGCTCCATGACCCGTGTCATCACAATGGTCCAGGACACTTGTCATCACAATGATCCATGACCACTTACATCACAATGCTCCTCGACTCCTGTCATCACAATGCTCCATGGCCTATGCATTCGCAATGCTACACGGTCCCTGTAATCACATTGCTCCATGATTCATTTCATCACAATGCTCTATGGCCACTGTCATCACAATGCCACATTATACCTGTCACCACAATGCTCCATGGCCCCTGTCAGCACAATGTTCCATGACAGATGTCATCACTATCCTCCATGGACCCTGTAATCACAATGCTCCATTCCCTTGTCAATGCAATGCTCCAGAACTCTTGTCATCATAATGCTCCATGACTTTCACATCACAATTCTCCATGACACTTTTCATCAAAATGCTCCATGGCCTTTGTCATCACAATGCTCCATGGCCCCTGTTATCACAGTGATCCATGGTACCATTCATCACAATGCTTGATAACCTCTGTCGTCACAATGCCCGATGACACCTGTCAACACAATTCGCCATTGCCCTTGTCATCACAATGCTCCATGATCCATGTCATCGCACTGTTCCTGGACACTAATCATCACAATGAACTATGACCACATTCATCAGAATGCTCCATGACCCCTGTCATCACAGTGCTCCATGGCTTATGCATTCAAAATGCTCCATGGCCACTGAAATCACATTGCTCCATGATCCCCTTCATCACAATGCTCCATGACCCCTATCATCACAATGCTCGCAGAACCTTGTCATCACAATGTTCCATACCGTTGTCATCACAATGCTCCATGGTCCCTATAATCACAATGCTCCATGCGCTTATCATCACAGTACTCCAGAATTCATGTCATCAAAATGTTCCATGGCCTTTGTCATCACAATGCTCCATGATCCATGTTATTGCACTGTTCCTGGACACTAATCATCACAATGAACTATGACCACATTCATCAGAATGCTCCATGACCCCTGTCATCAAAGTGCTCCATGGCCCCTGTAATCACATTGCTCCATGATCCTTTTCATCACAATGCTCTATGACCACTGTCATCACAAGGCCACGTGACACCTGTCATCACAATGCTCTATGGCCCCTGTCAGCACAATGTTCCATGACAGATCTCATCACAATGATCCATGACCGCTGTCATCACAATGTTCCCTGCCCTTGTCATCTCAATGCTCCCTGGCCCCTGTAATCACAATGCTCCATACCCTTGTCATCGCAATGCTCCAGATCACTTCTCATCATAATGCTCCATGCCCGTGTCATCACAATGCTCCATGGCCCCTGTCATCACAGTGCTCTGTGGTACCTTTCATCACAATGAGAGATGACCACTGTCATCACAGTGCTCCATGACACCTGTCATCAGAATTGGCCATGGCCCTTGTCATAACAATGCTCCAGGACACTTGTCTTCACAATGTTCCATGGCGCATTTCATCACAATGCTCCATGACCACTTTCATCAAATTGCTCCATGATGCCTGTCATCACAGTGCTCCATGGCCTTTGTCATCAAAATTCTACATGGCCCCTGTAATAACAGTGCTTCATGAAAACTTTTATCACAATGCTCCATGACCACTCTCATCACAATGCCAGATAAGACCTTTCATGACAATGCTCCATGGCCCTTGTCATCACAATATTCTATCACTTCTGTCATCACAATGCTCCATGCCCCTGTCATCACAATGCCCCATCACCCCTGCTATTACAGTGCTCCATGACCCCTGTCATCACAATGCTCCAAAACCCTTCTCATCACAATAGTCCATGATCCGTGTAATCACGATGATCCATGAACAATTTCCGTACAATGCTCCAGTACCCCTTTCATTAAAATGCTCCATGGCACTTGTCATCACAATGCTCCAGGAATCTTTCCAGCCCAATAATCCATGACCTGTTTCCTCACAATTCTCCAGGACCGCTTTCATCACAATGCTCCATTCCCTTGTCATCTCAATGTTTCATGGCCCCTGTAATCACAATGATCCATGCCCTTGTCATCAAAATGCTCCAGAACTTTTGTCATCACTATGCTCCATGCCCATGTCATCACAATGCTGCATGACCCCTGTCTTCACAATGCTGCATGACCCCTGTCATCACAATGCTCCATGCCCGTATCATCACAATGCTCCATTACCCATGTCATCGTAGTGATCCATGACCCCTTTCATCACAATGCTCCATGACACCTGTCATCACAATGTTCCGTGGTCTTCGTCATCACAATGCTCCATGACCACTGTCATCACCATGCCCCATGACCCCAGTCATCACAATGCTCCATAGCCCTTGTCATCACAATGCTCCATGATCCCTTTCATCACAATGTTCCATGACTCTTGTCATCAAAATGCCTCATGATCCATTTAATCACAATGCTCCATGACTCCTTTCATCACATGCTCCATGATACTTGTCATTACACTGCCCCATGACCTTCTTCATAACAATGCTCCATGATACCAGTCATCACAATGCTCCATGACCATTGTCATCACAATGCTCCATGCCCCTTTCAACACAATGCTCCATGACAACTGTCATCACAATGCTCCATGGCCTTTGTCATCACAATTATAGATGGCACCTGTAATCACAGTGCTCCATGACCCCTTTCATCACAATGCTCCATGACCACTGTCATCACAATCCCCCATGACCCCTGTCATCACAATGCTTCATGGCCCCTGTCATTACAATGCTCCATGACCACTGTCATCACAATGTTCCATGATCACTGTAATCACAATGTCCCATGTGATCTTTCCTCAGAAGGCTCCAGTACGCCTGTCATCACAAGGCTCCAATGCCCGTCTCATCACAATGCTCCATGATCCCTGTCAGCACAACTTTAAATGACAATTGTCATCACAATGCTCCATGACAACTGTCATTACAATGTTGCCTGCCCATGTCATCAAAATGCTCCATGTCCCCTGTAATCACAATGTTCTATTACACCTGTCATCACAAAGTTCCCTGCCCATGTCATCACAATGCTCCATTACCAATGTAATCAAAATGTTCGCCTGCCCTTGTCATCAAAATGCTCCATGACCCCTTTAATCACAATGCTTCATGAACCCTGTCATCACAATGTTCCATGACAGTTGTCATCACAATGCTCCATGACCCCTGTAATCACAATGCTCCATGCCCTTGTCATCACAATGCTCCAGAACTCTTGTCATCATAATGATGTATGCCCATTTCATCACAAAGTTCCATGATACTTGTCATCACAATGCTCCTTGGCCTTTGTCATCACAATGTTCCATGGCCCCTGTCATCACAGTGCTCCATGATACCTTTCATCACAACTCTATTTGACCACTGTCATCACAAGGCCCCAAGACACATGTCATCACAATTCGCCATGGCCCTTGTCATCACAATGCTCCATGACCCGTGTCATCACAATGGTCCAGGACACTTGTCATCACAATGATCCATGACCACTTACATCACAATGCTCCTCTACTCCTGTCATCACAATGCTCCATAGCCTATGCATTCGCAATGCTGCACGGTCCCTGTAATCACATTGCTCCATGATCCATTTCATCACAATGCTCTATGGCCACTGTCATCACAATGCCACATTATACCTGTCATCACAATGCTCCATGGACCCTGTCAGCACAATGTTCCATGACAGATGTCATCACTACCCTCCATGGACCCTGTAATCACAGTGCTCCATTCCCTTGTCAATGCAATGCTCCAGAACTCTTGTCATCATAATGCTCCATGACCGTCACATCACAATTCTCCATGACACTTTTCATCAAAATGCTCCATGGCCTTTGTCATCACAATGCTCCATGGCCCCTGTTATCACAGTGATCCATGGTACCATTCATCACAATGCTTGATAACCTCTCTCATCACAATGCCCGATGACACCTGTCATCACAATTCGCCATGGCCCTTGTCATCACAATGCTCCATGATCCATGTTATTGCACTGTTCCTGGACACTAATCATCACAATGAACTATGACCACATTCATCAGAATGCTCCATGACCCCTGTCATCAAAGTGCTCCATGGCCCCTGTAATCACATACTCCATGATCCTTTTCATCACAATTCTCTATGACCACTGTCATCACAAGGCCACATGACACCTGTCATCACAATGCTCTATGGCCCCTGTCAGCACAATGTTCCATGACAGATCTCATCACAATGATCCATGACCGCTGTCATCACAATGTTCCCTGCCCTTGTCATCTCAATGCTCCCTGGCCCCTGTAATCACAATGCTCCATACCCTTGTCATCGCAATGCTCCAGATCACTTCTCATCATAATGCTCCATGCCCGTGTCATCACAATGCTCCATGGCCTCTGTCATCACAGTGCTCCGTGATACCTTTCATCATAATGATAGATGACCACTGTCATCACAGTGCTCCATGACACCTGTCATCAGAATTGGCCATGGCCCTTGTCATAACAATGGTCCAGGACACTTGTCTTCACAATGTTCCATGGCGCATTTCATCACAATGCTCCATGACCACTTTCATCAAATTGCTCCATGATGCCTGTCATCACAGTGCTCCATGGCCTTTGTCATCAAAATTCTACATGGCCCCTGTAATAACAGTGCTTCATGACAACTTTTATCACAATGCTCCATGACCACTCTCATCACAATGCCAGATAAGACCTTTCATGACAATGCTCCATGGCCCTTGTCATCACAATATTCTATCACTTCTGTCATCACAATGCTCCATGCCCCTGTCATCACAATGCCCCATCACCCCTGCTATTACAGTGCTCCATGACCCCTGTCATCACAATGCTCCAAAACCCTTCTCATCACAATAGTCCATGATCCGTGTAATCACGATGATCCATGAACCATTTCCGTACAATGCTCCAGTACCCCTTTCATTAAAATGCTCCATGGCACTTGTCATCACAATGCTCCAGGAATCCTTCCAGCCCAATAATCCATGACCTGTTTCCTCACAATTCTCCAGGACCGCTTTCATCACAATGCTCCAATCCCTTGTCATCTCAATGTTTCATGGCCCCTGTAATCACAATGATCCATGCCCTTGTCAACAAAATGCTCCAGAACTTTTGTCATCACTATGCTCCATGCCCATGTCATCACAATGCTGCATGAACCCTGTCTTCACAATGCTGCATGACCCCTGTCATCACAATGCTCCATGCCCGTATCATCACAATGCTCCATTACCCATGTCATCGTAGTGATCCATGACCCCTTTCATCACAATGCTCCATGACACCTGTCATCACAATGCTCCGTGGTCTTCGTCATCACAATGCTCCATGACCACTGTCATCACCATGCCCCATGACCCCAGTCATCACAATGCTCCATAGCCCTTGTCATCACAATGCTCCATGATCCCTGTCATCACAATGTTCCATGACTCTTGTCATCAAAATGCCTCATGATCCATTTAATCACAATGCTCCATGACTCCTTTCATCACATGCTCCATGATACTTGTCATTACACTGCCCCATGACCTTCTTCATAACAATGCTCCATGATACCAGTCATCACAATGCTCCATGACCATTGTCATCACAATGCTCCATGCCCCTTTCAACACAATGCTCCATGACAACTGTCATCACAATGCTCCATGGCCTTTGTCATCACAATTATAGATGGCACCTGTAATCACAGTGCTCCATGACCCCTTTCATCACAATGCTCCATGACCACTGTCATCACAATGTTCCATGATCACTGTAATCACAATGACCCATGAGATCTTTCCTCAGAAGTCTCCAGTACGCCTGTCATCACAAGGCTCCAATTCCCGTCTCATCACAATGCTCCATGATCCCTGTCAGCACAACTTTAAATGACCATTGTCATCACAATGCTCCATGACACCTGTCATCACAATGTTGCCTGCCCATGTCATCAAAATGCTCCATGTCCCCTGTAATCACAATGTTCTATTACACCTGTCATCACAAAGTTCCCTGCCCATGTCATCACAATGCTCCATTACCAATGTAATCAAAATGTTCGCCTGCCCTTGTCAACAAAATGCTCCATGACCCCTTTAATCACAATGCTCCATGAAACCTGTCATCACAATGTTCCATGACAGTTGTCATCACAATGCTCCATGACCCCTGTAATCACAATGCTCCATGCCCTTGTCATCACAATGCTCCAGAACTCTTGTCATCATAATGATGTATGCCCATTTCATCACAAAGTTCCATGATACTTGTCATCACAATGCTCCTTGGCCTTTGTCATCACAATGTTCCATGGCCCATGTCATCACAGTGCTCCATGATACCTTTCATTACAATTCTATTTGACCACTGTCATCACAAGGCCCCAAGACACATGTCATCACAATTCGCCATGGCCCTTGTCATCACAATGCTCCATGACCCGTGTCATCACAATGGTCCAGGACACTTGTCATCACAATGATCCATGACCACTTACATCACAATGCTCCTCGACTCCTCTCATCACAATGCTCCATAGCCTATGCATTCGCAATGCTACACGGTCCCTGTAATCACATTGCTCCATGATTCATTTCATCACAATGCTCTATGGCCACTGTCATCACAATGCCACATTATACCTGTCACCACAATGCTCCATGGCCCCTGTCAGCACAATGTTCCATAACAGATGTCATCACTATCCTCCATGGACCCTGTAATCACAATGCTCCATTCCCTTGTCAATGCAATGCTCCAGAACTCTTGTCATCATAATGCTCCATGACTTTCACATCACAATTCTCCATGACACTTTTCATCACAATGCTCCATGGCCTTTGTCATCACAATGCTCCATGGCCCCTGTTATCACAGTGATCCATGGTACCATTCATCACAATGCTTGATAACCTCTGTCGTCACAATGCCCGATGACACCTGTCAACACAATTCGCCATGGCACTTGTCATCACAATGCTCCATGATCCATGTCATCGCACTGTTCCTGGACACTAATCATCACAATGAACTATGACCACATTCATCAGAATGCTCCATGACCCCTGTCATCACAGTGCTCCATGGCTTATGCATTCAAAATGCTCCATGGCCACTGAAATCACATTGCTCCATGATCCCCTTCATCACAATGCTCCATGACCCCTACCATCACAATGCTCGCAGAACCTTGTCATAACAATGTTCCATACCGTTGTCATCACAATGCTCCATGGTCCCTATAATCACAATGCTCCATGCGCTTGTCATCACAGTACTCCAGAATTCATGTCATCAAAATGTTCCATGGCCTTTGTCATCACAATGCTCCATGATCCATGTTATTGCACTGTTCCTGGACACTAATCATCATAATGAACTATGACCACATTCATCAGAATGCTCCATGACCCCTGTCATCAAAGTGCTCCATGGCCCCTGTAATCACATTGCTCCATGATCCTTTTCATCACAATGCTCTATGACCACTGTCATCACAAGGCCACGTGACACCTGTCATCACAATGCTCTATGGCCCCTGTCAGCACAATGTTCCATGACAGATCTCATCACAATGATCCATGACCGCTGTCATCACAATGTTCCCTGCCCTTGTCATCTCAATGCTCCCTGGCCCCTGTAATCACAATGCTCCATACCCTTGTCATCGCAATGCTCCAGATCACTTCTCATCATAATGCTCCATGCCCGTGTCATCACAATGCTCCATGGCCCCTGTCATCACAGTGCTCTGTGGTACCTTTCATCACAATGAGAGATGACCACTGTCATCACAGTGCTCCATGACACCTGTCATCAGAATTGACCATGGCCCTTGTCATAACAATGCTCCAGGACACTTGTCTTCACAATGTTCCATGGCGCATTTCATCACAATGCTCCATGACCACTTTCATCAAATTGCTCCATGATGCCTGTCATCACAGTGCTCCATGGCCTTTGTCATCAAAATTCTACATGGCCCCTGTAATAACAGTGCTTCATGAAAACTTTTATCACAATGCTCCATGACCACTCTCATCACAATGCCAGATAAGACCTTTCATGACAATGCTCCATGGCCCTTGTCATCACAATATTCTATCACTTCTGTCACCACAATGCTCCATGCCCCTGTCATCACAATGCCCCATCACCCCTGCTATTACAGTGCTCCATGACCCCTGTCATCACAATGCTCCAAAACCCTTCTCATCACAATAGTCCATGATCCGTGTAATCACGATGATCCATGAACAATTTCCGTACAATGCTCCAGTACCCCTTTCATTAAAATGCTCCATGGCACTTGTCATCACAATGCTCCAGGAATCCTTCCAGCCCAATAATCCATGACCTGTTTCCTCACAATTCTCCAGGACCGCTTTCATCACAATGCTCCATTCCCTTGTCATCTCAATGTTTCATGGCCCCTGTAATCACAATGATCCATGCCCTTGTCATCAAAATGCTCCAGAACTTTTGTCATCACTATGCTCCATGCCCATGTCATCACAATGCTGCATGACCCCTGTCTTCACAATGCTGCATGACCCCTGTCATCACAATGCTCCATGCCCGTATCATCACAATGCTCCCTTACCCATGTCATCGTAGTGATCCATGACCCCTTTCATCACAATGCTCCATGACACCTGTCATCACAATGCTCCGTGGTCTTCGTCATCACAATGCTCCATGACCACTGTCATCACCATGCCCCATGACCCCAGTCATCACAATGCTCCATAGCCCTTGTCATCACAATGCTCCATGATCCCTGTCATCACAATGTTCCATGACTCTTGTCATCAAAATGCCTCATGATCCATTTAATCACAATGCTCCATGACTCCTTTCATCACATGCTCCATGATACTTGTCATTACACTGCCCCATGACCTTCTTCATAACAATGCTCCATGATACCAGTCATCACAATGCTCCATGACCATTGTCATCACAATGCTCCATGCCCCTTTCAACACAATGCTCCATGACAACTGTCATCACAATGCTCCATGGCCTTTGTCATCACAATTATAGATGGCACCTGTAATCACAGTGCTCCATGACCCCTTTCATCACAATGCTCCATGACCACTGTCATCACAATGTTCCATGATCACTGTAATCACAATGACCCATGAGATCTTTCCTCAGAAGTCTCCAGTACGCCTGTCATCACAAGGCTCCAATGCCCGTCTCATCACAATGCTCCATGACACCTGTCATCACAATGTTGCCTGCCCATGTCATCAAAATGCTCCATGTCCCCTGTAATCACAATGTTCTATTACACCTGTCATCACAAAGTTCCCTGCCCATGTCATCACAATGCTCCATTACCAATGTAATCAAAATGTTCGCCTGCCCTTGTCAACAAAATGCTCCATGACCCCTTTAATCACAATGCTCCATGAAACCTGTCATCACAATGTTCCATGACAGTTGTCATCACAATGCTCCATGACCCCTGTAATCACAATGCTCCATGCCCTTGTCATCACAATGCTCCAGAACTCTTGTCATCATAATGATGTATGCCCATTTCATCACAAAGTTCCATGATACTTGTCATCACAATGCTCCTTGGCCTTTGTCATCACAATGTTCCATGGCCCATGTCATCACAGTGCTCCATGATACCTTTCATTACAATTCTATTTGACCACTGTCATCACAAGGCCCCAAGACACATGTCATCACAATTCGCCATGGCCCTTGTCATCACAATGCTCCATGACCCGTGTCATCACAATGGTCCAGGACACTTGTCATCACAATGATCCATGACCACTTACATCACAATGCTCCTCGACTCCTCTCATCACAATGCTCCATAGCCTATGCATTCGCAATGCTACACGGTCCCTGTAATCACATTGCTCCATGATTCATTTCATCACAATGCTCTATGGCCACTGTCATCACAATGCCACATTATACCTGTCACCACAATGCTCCATGGCCCCTGTCAGCACAATGTTCCATAACAGATGTCATCACTATCCTCCATGGACCCTGTAATCACAATGCTCCATTCCCTTGTCAATGCAATGCTCCAGAACTCTTGTCATCATAATGCTCCATGACTTTCACATCACAATTCTCCATGACACTTTTCATCACAATGCTCCATGGCCTTTGTCATCACAATGCTCCATGGCCCCTGTTATCACAGTGATCCATGGTACCATTCATCACAATGCTTGATAACGTCTGTCATCACAATGCCCGATGACACCTGTCAACACAATTCGCCATTGCCCTTGTCATCACAATGCTCCATGATCCATGTCATCGCACTGTTCCTGGACACTAATCATCACAATGAACTATGACCACATTCATCAGAATGCTCCATGACCCCTGTCATCACAGTGCTCCATGGCTTATGCATTCAAAATGCTCCATGGCCACTGAAATCACATTGCTCCATGATCCCCTTCATCACAATGCTCCATGACCCCTATCATCACAATGCTCGCAGAACCTTGTCATAACAATGTTCCATACCGTTGTCATCACAATGCTCCATGGTCCCTATAATCACAATGCTCCATGCGCTTGTCATCACAGTACTCCAGAATTCATGTCATCAAAATGTTCCATGGCCTTTGTCATCACAATGCTCCATGATCCATGTTATTGCACTGTTCCTGGACACTAATCATCATAATGAACTATGACCACATTCATCAGAATGCTCCATGACCCCTGTCATCAAAGTGCTCCATGGCCCCTGTAATCACATTGCTCCATGATCCTTTTCATCACAATGCTCTATGACCACTGTCATCACAAGGCCACGTGACACCTGTCATCACAATGCTCTATGGCCCCTGTCAGCACAATGTTCCATGACAGATCTCATCACAATGATCCATGACCGCTGTCATCACAATGTTCCCTGCCCTTGTCATCTCAATGCTCCCTGGCCCCTGTAATCACAATGCTCCATACCCTTGTCATCGCAATGCTCCAGATCACTTCTCATCATAATGCTCCATGCCCGTGTCATCACAATGCTCCATGGCCCCTGTCATCACAGTGCTCTGTGGTACCTTTCATCACAATGAGAGATGACCACTGTCATCACAGTGCTCCATGACACCTGTCATCAGAATTGGCCATGGCCCTTGTCATAACAATGCTCCAGGACACTTGTCTTCACAATGTTCCATGGCGCATTTCATCACAATGCTCCATGACCACTTTCATCAAATTGCTCCATGATGCCTGTCATCACAGTGCTCCATGGCCTTTGTCATCAAAATTCTACATGGCCCCTGTAATAACAGTGCTTCATGAAAACTTTTATCACAATGCTCCATGACCACTCTCATCACAATGCCAGATAAGACCTTTCATGACAATGCTCCATGGCCCTTGTCATCACAATATTCTATCACTTCTGTCATCACAATGCTCCATGCCCCTGTCATCACAATGCCCCATCACCCCTGCTATTACAGTGCTCCATGACCCCTGTCATCACAATGCTCCAAAACCCTTCTCATCACAATAGTCCATGATCCGTGTAATCACGATGCTCCATGAACCATTTCCGTACAATGCTCCAGTACCCCTTTCATTAAAATGCTCCATGGCACTTGTCATCACAATGCTCCAGGAATCCTTCCAGCCCAATAATCCATGACCTGTTTCCTCACAATTCTCCAGGACCGCTTTCATCACAATGCTCCATTCCCTTGTCATCTCAATGTTTCATGGCCCCTGTAATCACAATGATCCATGCCCTTGTCATCAAAATGCTCCAGAACATTTGTCATCACTATGCTCCATGCCCATGTCATCACAATGCTGCATGACCCCTGTCTTCACAATGCTGCATGACCCCTGTCATCACAATGCTCCATGCCCGTATCATCACAATGCTCCATTACCCATGTCATCGTAGTGATCCATGACCCCTTTCATCACAATGCTCCATGACACCTGTCATCACAATGCTCCGTGGTCTTCGTCATCACAATGCTCCATGACCACTGTCATCACCATGCCCCATGACCCCAGTCATCACAATGCTCCATAGCCCTTGTCATCACAATGCTCCATGATCCCTGTCATCACAATGTTCCATGACTCTTGTCATCAAAATGCCTCATGATCCATTTAATCACAATGCTCCATGACTCCTTTCATCACATGCTCCATGATACTTGTCATTACACTGCCCCATGACCTTCTTCATAACAATGCTCCATGATACCAGTCATCACAATGCTCCATGACCATTGTCATCACAATGCTCCATGCCCCTTTCAACACAATGCTCCATGACAACTGTCATCACAATGCTCCATGGCCTTTGTCATCACAATTATAGATGGCACCTGTAATCACAGTGCTCCATGACCCCTTTCATCACAATGCTCCATGACCACTGTCATCACAATCCCCCATGACCCCTGTCATCACAATGCTTCATGGCCCCTGTCATTACAATGCTCCATGACCACTGTCATCACAATGTTCCATGATCACTGTAATCACAATGTCCCATGAGATCTTTCCTCAGAAGGCTCCAGTACGCCTGTCATCACAAGGCTCCAATGCCCGTCTCATCACAATGCTCCATGATCCCTGTCAGCACAACTTCAAATGACCATTGTCATCACAATGCTCCATGACACCTGTCATCACAATGTTGCCTGCCCATGTCATCAAAATGCTCCATGTCCCCTGTAATCACAATGTTCTATTACACCTGTCATCACAAAGTTCCCTGCCCATGTCATCACAATGCTCCATTACCAATGTAATCAAAATGTTCGCCTGCCCTTGTCATCAAAATGCTCCATGACCCCTTTAATCACAATGCTCCATGAACCCTGTCATCACAATGTTCCATGACAGTTGTCATCACAATGCTCCATGACCACTGTAATCACAATGCTCCATGCCCTTGTCATCACAATGCTCCAGAACTCTTGTCATCATAATGATGTATGCCCATTTCATCACAAAGTTCCATGATACTTGTCATCACAATGCTCCTTGGCCTTTGTCATCACAATGTTCCATGGCCCCTGTCATCACAGTGCTCCATGATACCTTTCATCACAACTCTATTTGACCACTGTCATCACAAGGCCCCAAGACACATGTCATCACAATTCGCCATGGCCCTTGTCATCACAATGCTCCATGACCCGTGTCATCACAATGGTCCAGGACACTTGTCATCACAATGATCCATGACCACTTACATCACAATGCTCCTCTACTCCTGTCATCACAATGCTCCATAGCCTATGCATTCGCAATGCTGCACGGTCCCTGTAATCATATTGCTCCATGATCCATTTCATCACAATGCTCTATGGCCACTGTCATCACAATGCCACATTATACCTGTCATCACAATGCTCCATGGCCCCTGTCAGCACAATGTTCCATGACAGATGTCATCACTACCCTCCATGGACCCTGTAATCACAGTGCTCCATTCCCTTGTCAATGCAATGCTCCAGAACTCTTGTCATCATAATGCTCCATGACCGTCACATCACAATTCTCCATGACACTTTTCATCAAAATGCTCCATGGCCTTTGTCATCACAATGCTCCATGGCCCCTGTTATCACAGTGATCCATGGTACCATTCATCACAATGCTTGATAACCTCTGTCATCACAATGCCCGATGACACCTGTCATCACAATTCGCCATGGCCCTTGTCATCACAATGCTCCATGATCCATGTTATTGCACTGTTCCTGGACACTAATCATCACAATGAACTATGACCACATTCATCACAATGCTCCATGACCCCTGTCATCAAAGTGCTCCATGGCCCCTGTAATCACATACTCCATGATCCTTTTCATCACAATTCTCTATGACCACTGTCATCACAAGGCCACATGACACCTGTCATCACAATGCTCTATGGCCCCTGTCAGCACAATGTTCCATGACAGATCTCATCACAATGATCCATGACCGCTGTCATCACAATGTTCCCTGCCCTTGTCATCTCAATGCTCCCTGCCCCCTGTAATCACAATGCTCCATACCCTTGTCATCGCAATGCTCCAGATCACTTCTCATCATAATGCTCCATGCCCGTGTCATCACAATGCTCCATGGCCTCTGTCATCACAGTGCTCCGTGATACCTTTCATCATAATGATAGATGACCACTGTCATCACAGTGCTCCATGACACCTGTCATCAGAATTGGCCATGGCCCTTGTCATAACAATGGTCCAGGACACTTGTCTTCACAATGTTCCATGGCGCATTTCATCACAATGCTCCATGACCACTTTCATCAAATTGCTCCATGATGCCTGTCATCACAGTGCTCCATGGCCTTTGTCATCAAAATTCTACATGGCCCCTGTAATAACAGTGCTTCATGACAACTTTTATCACAATGCTCCATGACCACTCTCATCACAATGCCAGATAAGACCTTTCATGACAATGCTCCATGGCCCTTGTCATCACAATATTCTATGACTTCTGTCATCACAATGCTCCATGCCCCTGTCATCACAATGCCCCATCACCCCTGCTATTACAGTGCTCCATGACCCCTGTCATCACAATGCTCCAAAACCCTTCTCATCACAATAGTCCATGATCCGTGTAATCACGATGATCCATGAACCATTTCCGTACAATGCTCCAGTACCCCTTTCATTAAAATGCTCCATGGCACTTGTCATCACAATGCTCCAGGAATCCTTCCAGCCCAATAATCCATGACCTGTTTCCTCACAATTCTCCAGGACCGCTTTCATCACAATGCTCCAATCCCTTGTCATCTCAATGTTTCATGGCCCCTGTAATCACAATGATCCATGCCCTTGTCATCAAAATGCTCCAGAACTTTTGTCATCACTATGCTCCATGCCCATGTCATCACAATGCTGCATGAACCCTGTCTTCACAATGCTGCATGACCCCTGTCATCACAATGCTCCATGCCCGTATCATCACAATGCTCCATTACCCATGTCATCGTAGTGATCCATGACCCCTTTCATCACAATGCTCCATGACACCTGTCATCACAATGCTCCGTGGTCTTCGTCATCACAATGCTCCATGACCACTGTCATCACCATGCCCCATGACCCCAGTCATCACAATGCTCCATAGCCCTTGTCATCACAATGCTCCATGATCCCTGTCATCACAATGTTCCATGACTCTTGTCATCAAAATGCCTCATGATCCATTTAATCACAATGCTCCATGACTCCTTTCATCACATGCTCCATGATACTTGTCATTACACTGCCCCATGACCTTCTTCATAACAATGCTCCATGATACCAGTCATCACAATGCTCCATGACCATTGTCATCACAATGCTCCATGTCCCTTTCAACACAAAGCTCCATGACAACTGTCATCACAATGCTCCATGGCCTTTGTCATCACAGTTATAGATGGCACCTGTAATCACAGTGCTCCATGACCCCTTTCATCACAATGCTCCATGACCACTGACATCACAATCCCCCATGACCCCTGTCATCACAATGCTTCATGGCCCCTGTCATTACAATGCTCCATGACCACTGTCATCACAATGTTCCATGATCACTGTAATCACAATGACCCATGAGATCTTTCCTCAGAAGTCTCCAGTATGCCTGTCATCACAAGGCTCCAATGCCCGTCTCATAACAATGCTCCATGATCCCTGTCAGCACAACTTTAAATGACCATTGTCATCACAATGCTCCATGACACCTGTCATCACAATGTTGCCTGCCCATGTCATCACAATGCTCCATTACCAATGTAATCAAAATGTTCGCCTGCCCTTGTCATCAAAATGCTCCATGACCCCTTTAATCACAATGCTCCATGAAACCTGTCATCACAATGTTCCATGACAGTTGTCATCACAATGCTCCATGACCCCTTTAATCACAATGCTCCATGCCCTTGTCATCACAATGCTCCAGAACTCTTGTCATCATAATGATGTATGCCCATTTCATCACAAAGTTCCATGATACTTGTCATCACAATGCTCCTTGGCCTTTGTCATCACAATGTTCCATGGCCCCTGTCATCACAGTGCTCCATGATACCTTTCATTACAATTCTATTTGACCACTGTCATCACAAGGCCCCAAGACACATGTCATCACAATTCGCCATGGCCCTTGTCATCACAATGCTCCATGACCCATGTCATCACAATGGTCCAGGACACTTGTCATCACAATGATCCATGACCACTTACATCACAATGCTCCTCGACTCCTGTCATCACAATGCTCCATAGCCTATGCATTCGCAATGCTACACGGTCCCTGTAATCACATTGCTCCATGATTCATTTCATCACAATGCTCTATGGCCACTGTCATCAAAATGCCACATTATACCTGTCACCACAATGCTCCATGGCCCCTGTCAGCACAATGTTCCATGACAGATGTCATCACTATCCTCCATGGACCCTGTAATCACAATACTCCATTCCCTTGTCAATGCAATGCTCCAGAACTCTTGTCATCATAATGCTCCATGACTTTCACATCACAATTCTCCATGACACTTTTCATCAAAATGCTCCATGGCCTTTGTCATCACAATGCTCCATGGCCCCTGTTATCACAGTGATCCATGGTACCATTCATCACAATGCTTGATAACCTCTGTCGTCACAATGCCCGATGACACCTGTCAACACAATTCGCCATTGCCCTTGTCATCACAATGCTCCATGATCCATGTCATCGCACTGTTCCTGGACACTAATCATCACAATGAACTATGACCACATTCATCAGAATGCTCCATGACCCCTGTCATCACAGTGCTCCATGGCTTATGCATTCAAAATGCTCCATGGCCACTGAAATCACATTGCTCCATGATCCCCTTCATCACAATGCTCCATGACCCCTATCATCACAATGCTCGCAGAACCTTGTCATCACAATATTCCATACCGTTGTCATCACAATGCTCCATGGTCCCTATAATCACAATGCTCCATGCGCTTGTCATCACAGTACTCCAGAATTCATGTCATCAAAATGTTCCATGGCCTTTGTCATCACAATGCTCCATGATCCATGTTATTGCACTGTTCCTGGACACTAATCATCACAATGAACTATGACCACATTCATCAGAATGCTCCATGACCCCTGTCATCAAACTGCTCCATGGCCCCTGTAATCACATACTCCATGATCCTTTTCATCACAATTCTCTATGACCACTGTCATCACAAGGCCACATGACACCTGTCATCACAATGCTCTATGGCCCCTGTCAGCACAATGTTCCATGACAGATCTCATCACAATGATCCATGACCGCTGTCATCACAATGTTCCCTGCCCTTGTCATCTCAATGCTCCCTGGCCCCTGTAATCACAATGCTCCATACCCTTGTCATCGCAATGCTCCAGATCACTTCTCATCATAATGCTCCATGCCCGTGTCATCACAATGCTCCATGGCCTCTGTCATCACAGTGCTCCGTGATACCTTTCATCATAATGATAGATGACCACTGTCATCACAGTGCTCCATGACACCTGTCATCAGAATTGGCCATGGCCCTTGTCATAACAATGGTCCAGGACACTTGTCTTCACAATGTTCCATGGCGCATTTCATCACAATGCTCCATGACCACTTTCATCAAATTGCTCCATGATGCCTGTCATCACAGTGCTCCATGGCCTTTGTCATCAAAATTCTACATGGCCCCTGTAATAACAGTGCTTCATGACAACTTTTATCACAATGCTCCATGACCACTCTCATCACAATGCCAGATAAGACCTTTCATGACAATGCTCCATGGCCCTTGTCATCACAATATTCTATCACTTCTGTCATCACAATGCTCCATGCCCCTGTCATCACAATGCCCCATCACCCCTGCTATTACAGTGCTCCATGACCCCTGTCATCACAATGCTCCAAAACCCTTCTCATCACAATAGTCCATGATCCGTGTAATCACGATGATCCATGAACAATTTCCGTACAATGCTCCAGTACCCCTTTCATTAAAATGCTCCATAGCACTTGTCATCACAATGCTCCAGGAATCCTTCCAGCCCAATAATCCATGACCTGTTTCCTCACAATTCTCCAGGACCGCTTTCATCACAATGCTCCAATCCCTTGTCATCTCAATGTTTCATGGCCCCTGTAATCACAATGATCCATGCCCTTGTCATCAAAATGCTCCAGAACTTTTGTCATCACTATGCTCCATGCCCATGTCATCACAATGCTGCATGAACCCTGTCTTCACAATGCTGCATGACCCCTGTCATCACAATGCTCCATGCCCGTATCATCACAATGCTCCATTACCCATGTCATCGTAGTGATCCATGACCCCTTTCATCACAATGCTCCATGACACCTGTCATCACAATGCTCCGTGGTCTTCGTCATCACAATGCTCCATGACCACTGTCATCACCATGCCCCATGACCCCAGTCATCACAATGCTCCATAGCCCTTGTCATCACAATGCTCCATGATCCCTGTCATCACAATGTTCCATGACTCTTGTCATCAAAATGCCTCATGATCCATTTAATCACAATGCTCCATGACTCCTTTCATCACATGCTCCATGATACTTGTCATTACACTGCCCCATGACCTTCTTCATAACAATGCTCCATGATACCAGTCATCACAATGCTCCATGACCATTGTCATCACAATGCTCCATGCCCCTTTCAACACAATGCTCCATGACAACTGTCATCACAATGCTCCATGGCCTTTGTCATCACAATTATAGATGGCACCTGTAATCACAGTGCTCCATGACCCCTTTCATCACAATGCTCCATGACCACTGTCATCACAATGTTCCATGATCACTGTAATCACAATGACCCATGAGATCTTTCCTCAGAAGTCTCCAGTACGCCTGTCATCACAAGGCTCCAATGCCCGTCTCATCACAATGCTCCATGATCCCTGTCAGCACAACTTTAAATGACCATTGTCATCACAATGCTCCATGACACCTGTCATCACAATGTTGCCTGCCCATGTCATCAAAATGCTCCATGTCCCCTGTAATCACAATGTTCTATTACACCTGTCATCACAAAGTTCCCTGCCCATGTCATCACAATGCTCCATTACCAATGTAATCAAAATGTTCGCCTGCCCTTGTCAACAAAATGCTCCATGACCCCTTTAATCACAATGCTCCATGAAACCTGTCATCACAATGTTCCATGACAGTTGTCATCACAATGCTCCATGACCCCTGTAATCACAATGCTCCATGCCCTTGTCATCACAATGCTCCAGAACTCTTGTCATCATAATGATGTATGCCCATTTCATCACAAAGTTCCATGATACTTGTCATCACAATGCTCCTTGGCCTTTGTCATCACAATGTTCCATGGCCCATGTCATCACAGTGCTCCATGATACCTTTCATTACAATTCTATTTGACCACTGTCATCACAAGGCCCCAAGACACATGTCATCACAATTCGCCATGGCCCTTGTCATCACAATGCTCCATGACCCGTGTCATCACAATGGTCCAGGACACTTGTCATCACAATGATCCATGACCACTTACATCACAATGCTCCTCGACTCCTGTCATCACAATGCTCCATAGCCTATGCATTCGCAATGCTACACGGTCCCTGTAATCACATTGCTCCATGATTCATTTCATCACAATGCTCTATGGCCACTGTCATCACAATGCCACATTATACCTGTCACCACAATGCTCCATGGCCCCTGTCAGCACAATGTTCCATAACAGATGTCATCACTATCCTCCATGGACCCTGTAATCACAATGCTCCATTCCCTTGTCAATGCAATGCTCCAGAACTCTTGTCATCATAATGCTCCATGACTTTCACATCACAATTCTCCATGACACTTTTCATCACAATGCTCCATGGCCTTTGTCATCACAATGCTCCATGGCCCCTGTTATCACAGTGATCCATGGTACCATTCATCACAATGCTTGATAACGTCTGTCATCACAATGCCCGATGACACCTGTCAACACAATTCGCCATTGCCCTTGTCATCACAATGCTCCATGATCCATGTCATCGCACTGTTCCTGGACACTAATCATCACAATGAACTATGACCACATTCATCAGAATGCTCCATGACCCCTGTCATCACAGTGCTCCATGGCTTATGCATTCAAAATGCTCCATGGCCACTGAAATCACATTGCTCCATGATCCCCTTCATCACAATGCTCCATGACCCCTATCATCACAATGCTCGCAGAACCTTGTCATAACAATGTTCCATACCGTTGTCATCACAATGCTCCATGGTCCCTATAATCACAATGCTCCATGCGCTTGTCATCACAGTACTCCAGAATTCATGTCATCAAAATGTTCCATGGCCTTTGTCATCACAATGCTCCATGATCCATGTTATTGCACTGTTCCTGGACACTAATCATCATAATGAACTATGACCACATTCATCAGAATGCTCCATGACCCCTGTCATCAAAGTGCTCCATGGCCCCTGTAATCACATTGCTCCATGATCCTTTTCATCACAATGCTCTATGACCACTGTCATCACAAGGCCACGTGACACCTGTCATCACAATGCTCTATGGCCCCTGTCAGCACAATGTTCCATGACAGATCTCATCACAATGATCCATGACCGCTGTCATCACAATGTTCCCTGCCCTTGTCATCTCAATGCTCCCTGGCCCCTGTAATCACAATGCTCCATACCCTTGTCATCGCAATGCTCCAGATCACTTCTCATCATAATGCTCCATGCCCGTGTCATCACAATGCTCCATGGCCCCTGTCATCACAGTGCTCTGTGGTACCTTTCATCACAATGAGAGATGACCACTGTCATCACAGTGCTCCATGACACCTGTCATCAGAATTGGCCATGGCCCTTGTCATAACAATGCTCCAGGACACTTGTCTTCACAATGTTCCATGGCGCATTTCATCACAATGCTCCATGACCACTTTCATCAAATTGCTGCATGATGCCTGTCATCACAGTGCTCCATGGCCTTTGTCATCAAAATTCTACATGGCCCCTGTAATAACAGTGCTTCATGAAAACTTTTATCACAATGCTCCATGACCACTCTCATCACAATGCCAGATAAGACCTTTCATGACAATGCTCCATGGCCCTTGTCATCACAATATTCTATCACTTCTGTCATCACAATGCTCCATGCCCCTGTCATCACAATGCCCCATCACCCCTGCTATTACAGTGCTCCATGACCCCTGTCATCACAATGCTCCAAAACCCTTCTCATCACAATAGTCCATGATCCGTGTAATCACGATGATCCATGAACAATTTCCGTACAATGCTCCAGTACCCCTTTCATTAAAATGCTCCATGGCACTTGTCATCACAATGCTCCAGGAATCCTTCCAGCCCAATAATCCATGACCTGTTTCCTCACAATTCTCCAGGACCGCTTTCATCACAATGCTCCATTCCCTTGTCATCTCAATGTTTCATGGCCCCTGTAATCACAATGATCCATGCCCTTGTCATCAAAATGCTCCAGAACTTTTGTCATCACTATGCTCCATGCCCATGTCATCACAATGCTGCATGACCCCTGTCTTCACAATGCTGCATGACCCCTGTCATCACAATGCTCCATGCCCGTATCATCACAATGCTCCCTTACCCATGTCATCGTAGTGATCCATGACCCCTTTCATCACAATGCTCCATGACACCTGTCATCACAATGCTCCGTGGTCTTCGTCATCACAATGCTCCATGACCACTGTCATCACCATGCCCCATGACCCCAGTCATCACAATGCTCCATAGCCCTTGTCATCACAATGCTCCATGATCCCTGTCATCACAATGTTCCATGACTCTTGTCATCAAAATGCCTCATGATCCATTTAATCACAATGCTCCATGACTCCTTTCATCACATGCTCCATGATACTTGTCATTACACTGCCCCATGACCTTCTTCATAACAATGCTCCATGATACCAGTCATCACAATGCTCCATGACCATTGTCATCACAATGCTCCATGTCCCTTTCAACACAAAGCTCCATGACAACTGTCATCACAATGCTCCATGGCCTTTGTCATCACAGTTATAGATGGCACCTGTAATCACAGTGCTCCATGACCCCTTTCATCACAATGCTCCATGACCACTGACATCACAATCCCCCATGACCCCTGTCATCACAATGCTTCATGGCCCCTGTCATTACAATGCTCCATGACCACTGTCATCACAATGTTCCATGATCACTGTAATCACAATGACCCATGAGATCTTTCCTCAGAAGTCTCCAGTATGCCTGTCATCACAAGGCTCCAATGCCCGTCTCATAACAATGCTCCATGATCCCTGTCAGCACAACTTTAAATGACCATTGTCATCACAATGCTCCATGACACCTGTCATCACAATGTTGCCTGCCCATGTCATCACAATGCTCCATTACCAATGTAATCAAAATGTTCGCCTGCCCTTGTCATCAAAATGCTCCATGACCCCTTTAATCACAATGCTCCATGAAACCTGTCATCACAATGTTCCATGACAGTTGTCATCACAATGCTCCATGACCCCTTTAATCACAATGCTCCATGCCCTTGTCATCACAATGCTCCAGAACTCTTGTCATCATAATGATGTATGCCCATTTCATCACAAAGTTCCATGATACTTGTCATCACAATGCTCCTTGGCCTTTGTCATCACAATGTTCCATGGCCCCTGTCATCACAGTGCTCCATGATACCTTTCATTACAATTCTATTTGACCACTGTCATCACAAGGCCCCAAGACACATGTCATCACAATTCGCCATGGCCCTTGTCATCACAATGCTCCATGACCCGTGTCATCACAATGGTCCAGGACACTTGTCATCACAATGATCCATGACCACTTACATCACAATGCTCCTCGACTCCTGTCATCACAATGCTCCATAGCCTATGCATTCGCAATGCTACACGGTCCCTGTAATCACATTGCTCCATGATTCATTTCATCACAATGCTCTATGGCCACTGTCATCACAATGCCACATTATACCTGTCACCACAATGCTCCATGGCCCCTGTCAGCACAATGTTCCATGACAGATGTCATCACTATCCTCCATGGACCCTGTAATCACAATGCTCCATTCCCTTGTCAATGCAATGCTCCAGAACTCTTGTCATCATAATGCTCCATGACTTTCACATCACAATTCTCCATGACACTTTTCATCAAAATGCTCCATGGCCTTTGTCATCACAATGCTCCATGGCCCCTGTTATCACAGTGATCCATGGTACCATTCATCACAATGCTTGATAACCTCTGTCGTCACAATGCCCGATGACACCTGTCAACACAATTCGCCATTGCCCTTGTCATCACAATGCTCCATGATCCATGTCATCGCACTGTTCCTGGACACTAATCATCACAATGAACTATGACCACATTCATCAGAATGCTCCATGACCCCTGTCATCACAGTGCTCCATGGCTTATGCATTCAAAATGCTCCATGGCCACTGAAATCACATTGCTCCATGATCCCCTTCATCACAATGCTCCATGACCCCTATCATCACAATGCTCGCAGAACCTTGTCATCACAATGTTCCATACCGTTGTCATCACAATGCTCCATGGTCCCTATAATCACAATGCTCCATGCGCTTGTCATCACAGTACTCCAGAATTCATGTCATCAAAATGTTCCATGGCCTTTGTCATCACAATGCTCCATGATCCATGTTATTGCACTGTTCCTGGACACTAATCATCACAATGAACTATGACCACATTCATCAGAATGCTCCATGACCCCTGTCATCAAAGTGCTCCATGGCCCCTGTAATCACATTGCTCCATGATCCTTTTCATCACAATGCTCTATGACCACTGTCATCACAAGGCCACGTGACACCTGTCATCACAATGCTCTATGGCCCCTGTCAGCACAATGTTCCATGACAGATCTCATCACAATGATCCATGACCGCTGTCATCACAATGTTCCCTGCCCTTGTCATCTCAATGCTCCCTGGCCCCTGTAATCACAATGCTCCATACCCTTGTCATCGCAATGCTCCAGATCACTTCTCATCATAATGCTCCATGCCCGTGTCATCACAATGCTCCATGGCCCCTGTCATCACAGTGCTCTGTGGTACCTTTCATCACAATGAGAGATGACCACTGTCATCACAGTGCTCCATGACACCTGTCATCAGAATTGGCCATGGCCCTTGTCATAACAATGCTCCAGGACACTTGTCTTCACAATGTTCCATGGCGCATTTCATCACAATGCTCCATGACCACTTTCATCAAATTGCTCCATGATGCCTGTCATCACAGTGCTCCATGGCCTTTGTCATCAAAATTCTACATGGCCCCTGTAATAACAGTGCTTCATGAAAACTTTTATCACAATGCTCCATGACCACTCTCATCACAATGCCAGATAAGACCTTTCATGACAATGCTCCATGGCCCTTGTCATCACAATATTCTATCACTTCTGTCATCACAATGCTCCATGCCCCTGTCATCACAATGCCCCATCACCCCTGCTATTACAGTGCTCCATGACCCCTGTCATCACAATGCTCCAAAACCCTTCTCATCACAATAGTCCATGATCCGTGTAATCACGATGATCCATGAACAATTTCCGTACAATGCTCCAGTACCAATTTCATTAAAATGCTCCATGGCACTTGTCATCACAATGCTCCAGGAATCCTTCCAGCCCAATAATCCATGACCTGTTTCCTCACAATTCTCCAGGACCGCTTTCATCACAATGCTCCATTCCCTTGTCATCTCAATGTTTCATGGCCCCTGTAATCACAATGATCCATGCCCTTGTCATCAAAATGCTCCAGAACTTTTGTCATCACTATGCTCCATGCCCATGTCATCACAATGCTGCATGACCCCTGTCTTCACAATGCTGCATGACCCCTGTCATCACAATGCTCCATGCCCGTATCATCACAATGCTCCATTACCCATGTCATCGTAGTGATCCATGACCCCTTTCATCACAATGCTCCATGACACCTGTCATCACAATGCTCCGTGGTCTTCGTCATCACAATGCTCCATGACCACTGTCATCACCATGCCCCATGACCCCAGTCATCACAATGCTCCATAGCCCTTGTCATCACAATGCTCCATGATCCCTGTCATCACAATGTTCCATGACTCTTGTCATCAAAATGCCTCATGATCCATTTAATCACAATGCTCCATGGCTCCTTTCATCACATGCTCCATGATACTTGTCATTACACTGCCCCATGACCTTCTTCATAACAATGCTCCATGATACCAGTCATCACAATGCTCCATGACCATTGTCATCACAATGCTCCATGCCCCTTTCAACACAATGCTCCATGACAACTGTCATCACAATGCTCCATGGCCTTTGTCATCACAATTATAGATGGCACCTGTAATCACAGTGCTCCATGACCCCTTTCATCACAATGCTCCATGACCACTGTCATCACAATCCCCCATGACCCCTGTCATCACAATGCTTCATGGCCCCTGTCATTACAATGCTCCATGACCACTGTCATCACAATGTTCCATGATCACTGTAATCACAATGTCCCATGAGATCTTTCCTCAGAAGGCTCCAGTACGCCTGTCATCACAAGGCTCCAATGCCCGTCTCATCACAATGCTCCATGATCCCTGTCAGCACAACTTTAAATGACAATTGTCATCACAATGCTCCATGACACCTGTCATTACAATGTTGCCTGCCCATGTCATCAAAATGCTCCATGTCCCCTGTAATCACAATGTTCTATTACACCTGTCATCACAAAGTTCCCTGCCCATGTCATCACAATGCTCCATTACCAATGTAATCAAAATGTTCGCCTGCCCTTGTCATCAAAATGCTCCATGACCCCTTTAATCACAATGCTCCATGAACCCTGTCATCACAATGTTCCATGACAGTTGTCATCACAATGCTCCATGCCCTTGTCATCACAATGCTCCAGAACTCTTGTCATCATAATGATGTATGCCCATTTCATCACAAAGGTCCATGATACTTGTCATCACAATGCTCCTTGGCCTTTGTCATCACCATGTTCCATGGCCCCTGTCATCACAGTGCTCCATGATACCTTTCATCACAATTCTATTTGACCACTGTCATCACAATGCCCCAAGACACATGTCATGACAATTCGCCATGGCCCTTGTCATCACAATGCTCCATGACCCGTGTCATCACAATGGTCCAGGACACTTGTCATCACAATGATCCATGACCACTTACATCACAATGCTCCTCGACTCCTGTCATCACAATGCTCCATAGGCTAAGCATTCGCGATGCTACACGGTCCCTGTAATCACATTGCTCCATGATTCATTTCATCACAATGCTCTATGGCCACTGTCATCACAATGCCACATTATACCTGTCATCACAATGCTCCATGGCCCCTGTCAGCACAATGTTCCATGACAGATGTCATCACTATCCTCCATGGACCCTGTAATCACAATGCTCCATTGCCTTGTCAACGCAATGCTCCAGAACCCTTGTCATCATAATGCTCCATGACCGTCTCATCACAATTCTCCATGACACTTTTCATCAAAATGCTCCATGGCCTTTGTCATCACAATGCTCCATGGCCCCTGTTATCACAGTGATCCATTGTACCATTCATCACAATGCTTGATAACCTCTGTCATCACAATGCCCGATGACACCTGTCATCACAATTCGCCATGGCCCTTGTCATCACAATGTTCCATGATCCATGTCATTGCACTGTTCCTGGACACTAATCATCACAATGAACTATGACCACATTCATCAGAATGCTCCATGACCCCTGTCATCACAGTGCTCCGTGATATCTTTCATCATAATGATAGATGACCACTGTCATCACAGTGCTCCATGACACCTGTCATCAGAATTGGCCATGGCCCTTGTCATAACAATGCTCCAGGACACTTGTCTTCACAATGTTCCATGGCGCATTTCATCACAATGCTCCATGACCACTTTCATCAAATTTCTCCATGATGCCTGTCATCACAGTGCTCCAATGCCTTTGTCATCAAAATTCTACATGGCCCCTGTAATAACAGTGCTTCATGACAACTTTTCTCACAATGCTCCATGACCACTCTCATCAAAATGCCAGATAAGACCTTTCATGACAATGCTCCATGGCCCTTGTCATCACAATATTCTATGACTTCTGTCATCACAATGCTCCATGCCCCTGTCATCACAATGTTCCGAATCCCTTGTCATCACAATATTCCATGATCCGTGTAATCATGATGATCCATGAACCATTTCCGTACAATGCTCCAGTACCCCTTTCATTAAAATCCTTCATGGCACTTGTCATCACAATGCTCCAGGAATCCTTCCAGCCCAATAATCCATGACCTGTTTCCTCACAATTCTCCAGGACCGCTTTCATCACAATGCTCCATTCCCTTGTCATCTCATTGTTTCATGGCCCCTGTAATCACAATGATCCATGTCCTTGTCATCAAAATGCTCCAGAACTTTTGTCATCACTATGCTCCATGCCCATGTCATCACAATGCTGCATGACCCCTGTCTTCACAATGCTGCATGACCCCTGTCATCACAATGCTCCATGTCCGTATCATCACAATGCTCCATTACTCATGTCATCGTAGTGATCCATGACCCATTTCATCACAATGCTCCATGACACCTGTCATCACAATGCTCCTTGGTCTTCGTCATCACAATGCTCCATGACCACTGACATCACCATGCCCCATGACCCCAGTCATCACAATGCTCCATAGCCCTTGTCATCACAATGCTCCATGATCCCTGTCATCACAATGTGCCATGACTCTTGTCATCAAAATGCCTCATGATCCATTTAATCACAATGCTCCATGACTCCTTTCATCACATGCTCCATGATACTTGTCATTACACTGCCCCATGACCTTTTTCATAACAATGCTCCATGATACCAGTCATCACAATGCTCCATGACCATTGTCGTCACAATGCTCCATGCCCCTTTCAACACAATGCTCCATGACAACTGTCATCACAATGCTCCATGGCCTTTGTCATCACAATTATAGATGGCACCTGTAATCACAGTGCTCCATGACCCCTTTCATCACAATGCTCCATGACCACTGTCATCACAATCCCCCATGACCCCTGTCATCACAATGCTTCATGGCCCCTGTCATTACAATGCTCCATGACCACTGTCATCACAATGTTCCATGATCACTGTAATCACAATGACCCATGAGATCTTTCCTCAGAAGGCTCCAGTACGCCTGTCATCACAAGGCTGCAATGCCCGTCTCATCACAATGCTCCATGATCCCTGTCAGCACAACTTTAAATGACAATTGTCATCACAATGCTCCATGACACCTGTCATCACAATGTTGCCTGCCCATGTCCTCAAAATGCTCCATGTCCCCTGTAATCACAATGTTCTATTACACCTGTCATCACAAAGTTCCCTGCACATGTCATCACAATGCTCCATTACTAATGTAATCAAAATGTTCGCCTGCCCTTGTCATCAAAATGCTCCATGACCCCTTTAATCACAATGCTCCATGAACCCTGTCATCACAATGTTCCATGACAGTTGTCATCACAATGCTCCATGACCCCTGTAATCACAATGCTCCATGCCCTTGTCATCACAATGCTCCAGAACTCTTGTCATCATAATGATGTATGCCCATTTCATCACAAAGGTCCATGATACTTGTCATCACAATGCTCCTTGGCCTTTGTCATCACCATGTTCCATGGCCCCTGTCATCACAGTGCTCCATGATACCTTTCATCACAATTCTATTTGACCACTGTCATCACAATGCCCCAAGACACATGTCATGACAATTCGCCATGGCCCTTGTCATCACAATGCTCCATGACCCGTGTCATCACAATGGTCCAGGACACTTGTCATCACAATGATCCATGACCACTTACATCACAATGCTCCTCGACTCCTGTCATCACAATGCTCCATAGGCTACGCATTCGCAATGCTACACGGTCCCTGTAATCACATTGCTCCATGATTCATTTCATCACAATGCTCTATGGCCACTGTCATCACAATGCCACATTATACCTGTCATCACAATGCTCCATGGCCCCTGTCAGCACAATGTTCCATGACAGATGTCATCACTATCCTCCATGGACCCTGTAATCACAATGCTCCATTCCCTTGTCAACGCAATGCTCCAGAACCCTTGTCATCATAATGCTCCATGACCATCTCATCACAATTCTCCATGACACTTTTCATCAAAATGCTCCATGGCCTTTGTCATCACAATGCTCCATGGCCCCTGTTATCACAGTGATCCATGGTACCATTCATCACAATGCTTGATAACCTCTGTCATCACAATGCCCGATGACACCTGTCATCACAATTCGCCATGGCCCTTGTCATCACAATGCTCCATGATCCATGTCATTGCACTGTTCCTGGACACTAATCATCACAATGAACTATGACCACATTCATCAGAATTCTCCATGACCCCTGTCATCACAGTGCTCCGTGATATCTTTCATCATAATGATAGATGACCACTGTCATCACAGTGCTCCATGACACCTGTCATCAGAATTGGCCATGGCCCTTGTCATAACAATGCTCCAGGACACTTGTCTTCACAATGTTCCATGGCGCATTTCATCACAATGCTCCATGACCACTTTCGTCAAATTGCTCCATGATGCCTGTCATCACAGTGCTCCAATGCCTTTGTCATCAAAATTCTACATGGCCCCTGTAATAACAGTGCTTCATGACAACTTTTATCACAATGCTCCATGACCACTCTCATCACAATGCCAGATAAGACCTTTCATGACAATGCCCCATGGCCCTTGTCATCACAATATTCTATGACTTCTGTCATCACAATGCTCCATGCCCCTCTCATCACAATGCCCCATCACCCCTGCTATTACAGTGCTCCATGCCCCTGTCATCACAATGCTCCAAAACCCTTCTCATCACAATAGTCCATGATCCGTGTAATCACGATGATCCATGAACAATTTCCGTACAATGCTCCAGTACCCCTTTCATTAAAATGCTCCATGGCACTTGTCATCACAATGCTCCAGGAATCCTTCCAGCCCAATAATCCATGACCTGTTTCCTCACAATTCTCCAGGACCGCTTTCATCACAATGCTCCATTCCCTTGTCATCTCATTGTTTCATGGCCCCTGTAATCACAATGATCCATGCGCTTGTCATCAAAATGCTCCAGAACTTTTGTCATCACTATGCTCCATGCCCATGTCATCACAATGCTGCCTGACCCCTGTCTTCACAATGCTGCATGACCCCTGTCATCACAATGCTCCATGTCCGTATCATCACAATGCTCCATTACTCATGTCATCATAGTGATCCATGACCCATTTCATCACAATGCTCCATGACAACTGTCATCACAATGCTCCGTGGTCTTCGTCATCACAATGCTCCATGACCACTGACATCACCATGCCCCATGACCCCAGTCATCACAATGCTCCATAGCCCATGTCATCACAATGCTCCATGATCCCTGTTATCACAATGTGCCATGACTCTTGTCATCAAAATGCCTCATGATCCATTTAATCACAATGCTCCATGACTCCTTTCATCACATGCTCCATGATACTTGTCATTACACTGCCCCATGACCTTTTTCATAACAATGCTCCATGATACCAGTCATCACAATGCTCCATTCCCTTGTCATCAAAATGCTCCAGAACTTTTGTCATCACTATGCTCCATGCCCATGTCATCACAATGCTGCATGACCCCTGTCTTCACAATGCTGCATGACCCCTGTCATCACAATGCTCCATGCCCGTATCATCACAATGCTCCATTACCCATGTCATCGTAGTGATCCATGACCCCTTTCATCACAATGCTCCATGACACCTGTCATCACAATGCTCCGTGGTCTTCGTCATCACAATGCTCCATGACCACTGTCATCACCATGCCCCATGACCCCAGTCATCACAATGCTCCATAGCCCTTGTCATCACAATGCTCCATGATCCCTGTCATCACAATGTTCCATGACTCTTGTCATCAAAATGCCTCATGATCCATTTAATCACAATGCTCCATGACTCCTTTCATCACATGCTCCATGATACTTGTCATTACACTGCCCCATGACCTTCTTCATAACAATGCTCCATGATACCAGTCATCACAATGCTCCATGACCATTGTCATCACAATGCTCCATGCCCCTTTCAACACAATGCTCCATGAAAACTGTCATCACAATGCTCCATGGCCTTTGTCATCACAATTATAGATGGCACCTGTAATCACAGTGCTCCATGACCCCTTTCATCACAATGCTCCATGACCACTGTCATCACAATGTTCCATGATCACTGTAATCACAATGACCCATGAGATCTTTCCTCAGAAGTCTCCAGTACGCCTGTCATCACAAGGCTCCAATGCCCGTCTCATCACAATGCTCCATGATCCCTGTCAGCACGACTTTAAATGTCCATTGTCATCACAATGCTCCATGACACCTGTCATCACAATGTTGCCTGCCCATGTCATCAAAATGCTCCATGTCCCCTGTAATCACAATGTTCTATTACACCTGTCATCACAAAGTTCCCTGCCCATGTCATCACAATGCTCCATTACCAATGTAATCAAAATGTTCGCCTGCCCTTGTCAACAAAATGCTCCATGACCCCTTTAATCACAATGCTCCATGAAACCTGTCATCACAATGTTCCATGACAGTTGTCATCACAATGCTCCATGACCCCTGTAATCACAATGCTCCATGCCCTTGTCATCACAATGCTCCAGAACTCTTGTCATCATAATGATGTATGCCCATTTCATCACAAAGTTCCATGATACTTGTCATCACAATGCTCCTTGGCCTTTGTCATCACAATGTTCCATGGCCCATGTCATCACAGTGCTCCATGATACCTTTCATTACAAGTCTATTTGACCACTGTCATCACAAGGCCCCAAGACACATGTCATCACAATTCGCCATGGCCCTTGTCATCACAATGCTCCATGACCCGTGTCATCACAATGGTCCAGGACACTTGTCATCACAATGATCCATGACCACTTACATCACAATGCTCCTCGACTCCTGTCATCACAATGCTCCATAGCCTATGCATTCGCAATGCTACACGGTCCCTGTAATCACATTGCTCCATGATTTATTTCATCACAATGCTCTATGGCCACTGTCATCACAATGCCACATTATACCTGTCACCACAATGCTCCATGGCCCCTGTCAGCACAATGTTCCATAACAGATGTCATCACTCTCCTCCATGGACCCTGTAATCACAATGCTCCATTCCCTTGTCAATGCAATGCTCCAGAACTCTTGTCATCATAATGCTCCATGACTTTCACATCACAATTCTCCATGACACTTTTCATCACAATGCTCCATGGCCTTTGTCATCACAATGCTCCATGGCCCCTGTTATCACAGTGATCCATGGTACCATTCATCACAATGCTTGATAACGTCTGTCATCACAATGCCCGATGACACCTGTCAACACAATTCGCCATTGCCCTTGTCATCACAATGCTCCATGATCCATGTCATCGCACTGTTCCTGGACACTAATCATCACAATGAACTATGACCACATTCATCAGAATGCTCCATGACCCCTGTCATCACAGTGCTCCATGGCTTATGCATTCAAAATGCTCCATGGCCACTGAAATCACATTGCTCCATGATCCCCTTCATCACAATGCTCCATGACCCCTATCATCACAATGCTCGCAGAACCTTGTCATAACAATGTTCCATACCGTTGTCATCACAATGCTCCATGGTCCCTATAATCACAATGCTCCATGCGCTTGTCATCACAGTACTCCAGAATTCATGTCATCAAAATGTTCCATGGCCTTTGTCATCACAATGCTCCATGATCCATGTTATTGCACTGTTCCTGGACACTAATCATCATAATGAACTATGACCACATTCATCAGAATGCTCCATGACCCCTGTCATCAAAGTGCTCCATGGCCCCTGTAATCACATTGATCCATGATCCTTTTCATCACAATGCTCTATGACCACTGTCATCACAAGGCCACGTGACACCTGTCATCACAATGCTCTATGGCCCCTGTCAGCACAATGTTCCATGACAGATCTCATCACAATGATCCATGACCGCTGTCATCACAATGTTCCCTGCCCTTGTCATCTCAATGCTCCCTGGCCCCTGTAATCACAATGCTCCATACCCTTGTCATCGCAATGCTCCAGATCACTTCTCATCATAATGCTCCATGCCCGTGTCATCACAATGCTCCATGGCCCCTGTCATCACAGTGCTCTGTGGTACCTTTCATCACAATGAGAGATGACCACTGTCATCACAGTGCTCCATGACACCTGTCATCAGAATTGGCCATGGCCCTTGTCATAACAATGCTCCAGGACACTTGTCTTCACAATGTTCCATGGCGCATTTCATCACAATGCTCCATGACCACTTTCATCAAATTGCTCCATGATGCCTGTCATCACAGTGCTCCATGGCCTTTGTCATCAAAATTCTACATGGCCCCTGTAATAACAGTGCTTCATGAAAACTTTTATCACAATGCTCCATGACCACTCTCATCACAATGCCAGATAAGACCTTTCATGACAATGCTCCATGGCCCTTGTCATCACAATATTCTATCACTTCTGTCATCACAATGCTCCATGCCCCTGTCATCACAATGCCCCATCACCCCTGCTATTACAGTGCTCCATGACCCCTGTCATCACAATGCTCCAAAACCCTTCTCATCACAATAGTCCATGATCCGTGTAATCACGATGATCCATGAACAATTTCCGTACAATGCTCCAGTACCCCTTTCATTAAAATGCTCCATGGCACTTGTCATCACAATGCTCCAGGAATCCTTCCAGCCCAATAATCCATGACCTGTTTCCTCACAATTCTCCAGGACCGCTTTCATCACAATGCTCCATTCCCTTGTCATCTCAATGTTTCATGGCCCCTGTAATCACAATGATCCATGCCCTTGTCATCAAAATGCTCCAGAACTTTTGTCATCACTATGCTCCATGCCCATGTCATCACAATGCTGCATGACCCCTGTCTTCACAATGCTGCATGACCCCTGTCATCACAATGCTCCATGCCCGTATCATCACAATGCTCCATTACCCATGTCATCGTAGTGATCCATGACCCCTTTCATCACAATGCTCCATGACACCTGTCATCACAATGCTCCGTGGTCTTCGTCATCACAATGCTCCATGACCACTGTCATCACCATGCCCCATGACCCCAGTCATCACAATGCTCCATAGCCCTTGTCATCACAATGCTCCATGATCCCTGTCATCACAATGTTCCATGACTCTTGTCATCAAAATGCCTCATGATCCATTTAATCACAATGCTCCATGGCTCCTTTCATCACATGCTCCATGATACTTGTCATTACACTGCCCCATGACCTTCTTCATAACAATGCTCCATGATACCAGTCATCACAATGCTCCATGACCATTGTCATCACAATGCTCCATGCCCCTTTCAACACAATGCTCCATGACAACTGTCATCACAATGCTCCATGGCCTTTGTCATCACAATTATAGATGGCACCTGTAATCACAGTGCTCCATGACCCCTTTCATCACAATGCTCCATGACCACTGTCATCACAATCCCCCATGACCCCTGTCATCACAATGCTTCATGGCCCCTGTCATTACAATGCTCCATGACCACTGTCATCACAATGTTCCATGATCACTGTAATCACAATGTCCCATGAGATCTTTCCTCAGAAGGCTCCAGTACGCCTGTCATCACAAGGCTCCAATGCCCGTCTCATCACAATGCTCCATGATCCCTGTCAGCACAACTTTAAATGACAATTGTCATCACAATGCTCCATGACACCTGTCATTACAATGTTGCCTGCCCATGTCATCAAAATGCTCCATGTCCCCTGTAATCACAATGTTCTATTACACCTGTCATCACAAAGTTCCCTGCCCATGTCATCACAATGCTCCATTACCAATGTAATCAAAATGTTCGCCTGCCCTTGTCATCAAAATGCTCCATGACCCCTTTAATCACAATGCTCCATGAACCCTGTCATCACAATGTTCCATGACAGTTGTCATCACAATGCTCCATGCCCTTGTCATCACAATGCTCCAGAACTCTTGTCATCATAATGATGTATGCCCATTTCATCACAAAGGTCCATGATACTTGTCATCACAATGCTCCTTGGCCTTTGTCATCACCATGTTCCATGGCCCCTGTCATCACAGTGCTCCATGATACCTTTCATCACAATTCTATTTGACCACTGTCATCACAATGCCCCAAGACACATGTCATGACAATTCGCCATGGCCCTTGTCATCACAATGCTCCATGACCCGTGTCATCACAATGGTCCAGGACACTTGTCATCACAATGATCCATGACCACTTACATCACAATGCTCCTCGACTCCTGTCATCACAATGCTCCATAGGCTAAGCATTCGCGATGCTACACGGTCCCTGTAATCACATTGCTCCATGATTCATTTCATCACAATGCTCTATGGCCACTGTCATCACAATGCCACATTATACCTGTCATCACAATGCTCCATGGCCCCTGTCAGCACAATGTTCCATGACAGATGTCATCACTATCCTCCATGGACCCTGTAATCACAATGCTCCATTGCCTTGTCAACGCAATGCTCCAGAACCCTTGTCATCATAATGCTCCATGACCGTCTCATCACAATTCTCCATGACACTTTTCATCAAAATGCTCCATGGCCTTTGTCATCACAATGCTCCATGGCCCCTGTTATCACAGTGATCCATTGTACCATTCATCACAATGCTTGATAACCTCTGTCATCACAATGCCCGATGACACCTGTCATCACAATTCGCCATGGCCCTTGTCATCACAATGTTCCATGATCCATGTCATTGCACTGTTCCTGGACACTAATCATCACAATGAACTATGACCACATTCATCAGAATGCTCCATGACCCCTGTCATCACAGTGCTCCGTGATATCTTTCATCATAATGATAGATGACCACTGTCATCACAGTGCTCCATGACACCTGTCATCAGAATTGGCCATGGCCCTTGTCATAACAATGCTCCAGGACACTTGTCTTCACAATGTTCCATGGCGCATTTCATCACAATGCTCCATGACCACTTTCATCAAATTTCTCCATGATGCCTGTCATCACAGTGCTCCAATGCCTTTGTCATCAAAATTCTACATGGCCCCTGTAATAACAGTGCTTCATGACAACTTTTCTCACAATGCTCCATGACCACTCTCATCAAAATGCCAGATAGACCTTTCATGACAATGCTCCATGGCCCTTGTCATCACAATATTCTATGACTTCTGTCATCACAATGCTCCATGCCCCTGTCATCACAATGTTCCGAATCCCTTGTCATCACAATATTCCATGATCCGTGTAATCATGATGATCCATGAACCATTTCCGTACAATGCTCCAGTACCCCTTTCATTAAAATCCTTCATGGCACTTGTCATCACAATGCTCCAGGAATCCTTCCAGCCCAATAATCCATGACCTGTTTCCTCACAATTCTCCAGGACCGCTTTCATCACAATGCTCCATTCCCTTGTCATCTCATTGTTTCATGGCCCCTGTAATCACAATGATCCATGTCCTTGTCATCAAAATGCTCCAGAACTTTTGTCATCACTATGCTCCATGCCCATGTCATCACAATGCTGCATGACCCCTGTCTTCACAATGCTGCATGACCCCTGTCATCACAATGCTCCATGTCCGTATCATCACAATGCTCCATTACTCATGTCATCGTAGTGATCCATGACCCATTTCATCACAATGCTCCATGACACCTGTCATCACAATGCTCCTTGGTCTTCGTCATCACAATGCTCCATGACCACTGACATCACCATGCCCCATGACCCCAGTCATCACAATGCTCCATAGCCCTTGTCATCACAATGCTCCATGATCCCTGTCATCACAATGTGCCATGACTCTTGTCATCAAAATGCCTCATGATCCATTTAATCACAATGCTCCATGACTCCTTTCATCACATGCTCCATGATACTTGTCATTACACTGCCCCATGACCTTTTTCATAACAATGCTCCATGATACCAGTCATCACAATGCTCCATGACCATTGTCGTCACAATGCTCCATGCCCCTTTCAACACAATGCTCCATGACAACTGTCATCACAATGCTCCATGGCCTTTGTCATCACAATTATAGATGGCACCTGTAATCACAGTGCTCCATGACCCCTTTCATCACAATGCTCCATGACCACTGTCATCACAATCCCCCATGACCCCTGTCATCACAATGCTTCATGGCCCCTGTCATTACAATGCTCCATGACCACTGTCATCACAATGTTCCATGATCACTGTAATCACAATGACCCATGAGATCTTTCCTCAGAAGGCTCCAGTACGCCTGTCATCACAAGGCTGCAATGCCCGTCTCATCACAATGCTCCATGATCCCTGTCAGCACAACTTTAAATGACAATTGTCATCACAATGCTCCATGACACCTGTCATCACAATGTTGCCTGCCCATGTCCTCAAAATGCTCCATGTCCCCTGTAATCACAATGTTCTATTACACCTGTCATCACAAAGTTCCCTGCACATGTCATCACAATGCTCCATTACTAATGTAATCAAAATGTTCGCCTGCCCTTGTCATCAAAATGCTCCATGACCCCTTTAATCACAATGCTCCATGAACCCTGTCATCACAATGTTCCATGACAGTTGTCATCACAATGCTCCATGACCCCTGTAATCACAATGCTCCATGCCCTTGTCATCACAATGCTCCAGAACTCTTGTCATCATAATGATGTATGCCCATTTCATCACAAAGGTCCATGATACTTGTCATCACAATGCTCCTTGGCCTTTGTCATCACCATGTTCCATGGCCCCTGTCATCACAGTGCTCCATGATACCTTTCATCACAATTCTATTTGACCACTGTCATCACAATGCCCCAAGACACATGTCATGACAATTCGCCATGGCCCTTGTCATCACAATGCTCCATGACCCGTGTCATCACAATGGTCCAGGACACTTGTCATCACAATGATCCATGACCACTTACATCACAATGCTCCTCGACTCCTGTCATCACAATGCTCCATAGGCTACGCATTCGCAATGCTACACGGTCCCTGTAATCACATTGCTCCATGATTCATTTCATCACAATGCTCTATGGCCACTGTCATCACAATGCCACATTATACCTGTCATCACAATGCTCCATGGCCCCTGTCAGCACAATGTTCCATGACAGATGTCATCACTATCCTCCATGGACCCTGTAATCACAATGCTCCATTCCCTTGTCAACGCAATGCTCCAGAACCCTTGTCATCATAATGCTCCATGACCATCTCATCACAATTCTCCATGACACTTTTCATCAAAATGCTCCATGGCCTTTGTCATCACAATGCTCCATGGCCCCTGTTATCACAGTGATCCATGGTACCATTCATCACAATGCTTGATAACCTCTATCATCACAATGCCCGATGACACCTGTCATCACAATTCGCCATGGCCCTTGTCATCACAATGCTCCATGATCCATGTCATTGCACTGTTCCTGGACACTAATCATCACAATGAACTATGACCACATTCATCAGAATTCTCCATGACCCCTGTCATCACAGTGCTCCGTGATATCTTTCATCATAATGATAGATGACCACTGTCATCACAGTGCTCCATGACACCTGTCATCAGAATTGGCCATGGCCCTTGTCATAACAATGCTCCAGGACACTTGTCTTCACAATGTTCCATGGCGCATTTCATCACAATGCTCCATGACCACTTTCGTCAAATTGCTCCATGATGCCTGTCATCACAGTGCTCCAATGCCTTTGTCATCAAAATTCTACATGGCCCCTGTAATAACAGTGCTTCATGACAACTTTTATCACAATGCTCCATGACCACTCTCATCACAATGCCAGATAAGACCTTTCATGACAATGCCCCATGGCCCTTGTCATCACAATATTCTATGACTTCTGTCATCACAATGCTCCATGCCCCTCTCATCACAATGCCCCATCACCCCTGCTATTACAGTGCTCCATGCCCCTGTCATCACAATGCTCCAAAACCCTTCTCATCACAATAGTCCATGATCCGTGTAATCACGATGATCCATGAACAATTTCCGTACAATGCTCCAGTACCCCTTTCATTAAAATGCTCCATGGCACTTGTCATCACAATGCTCCAGGAATCCTTCCAGCCCAATAATCCATGACCTGTTTCCTCACAATTCTCCAGGACCGCTTTCATCACAATGCTCCATTCCCTTGTCATCTCATTGTTTCATGGCCCCTGTAATCACAATGATCCATGCGCTTGTCATCAAAATGCTCCAGAACTTTTGTCATCACTATGCTCCATGCCCATGTCATCACAATGCTGCCTGACCCCTGTCTTCACAATGCTGCATGACCCCTGTCATCACAATGCTCCATGTCCGTATCATCACAATGCTCCATTACTCATGTCATCGTAGTGATCCATGACCCATTTCATCACAATGCTCCATGACAACTGTCATCACAATGCTCCGTGGTCTTCGTCATCACAATGCTCCATGACCACTGACATCACCATGCCCCATGACCCCAGTCATCACAATGCTCCATAGCCCATGTCATCACAATGCTCCATGATCCCTGTTATCACAATGTGCCATGACTCTTGTCATCAAAATGCCTCATGATCCATTTAATCACAATGCTCCATGACTCCTTTCATCACATGCTCCATGATACTTGTCATTACACTGCCCCATGACCTTTTTCATAACAATGCTCCATGATACCAGTCATCACAATGCTCCATTCCCTTGTCATCAAAATGCTCCAGAACTTTTGTCATCACTATGCTCCATGCCCATGTCATCACAATGCTGCATGACCCCTGTCTTCACAATGCTGCATGACCCCTGTCATCACAATGCTCCATGCCCGTATCATCACAATGCTCCATTACCCATGTCATCGTAGTGATCCATGACCCCTTTCATCACAATGCTCCATGACACCTGTCATCACAATGCTCCGTGGTCTTCGTCATCACAATGCTCCATGACCACTGTCATCACCATGCCCCATGACCCCAGTCATCACAATGCTCCATAGCCCTTGTCATCACAATGCTCCATGATCCCTGTCATCACAATGTTCCATGACTCTTGTCATCAAAATGCCTCATGATCCATTTAATCACAATGCTCCAGGACTCCTTTCATCACATGCTCCATGATACTTGTCATTACACTGCCCCATGACCTTCTTCATAACAATGCTCCATGATACCAGTCATCACAATGCTCCAGGACCATTGTCGTCACAATGCTCCATGCCCCTTTCAACACAATGCTCCATGACAACTGTCATCACAATGCCCCAAGGCCTTTGTCATCACAATTATAGATGGCACCTGTAATCACAGTGCTCCATGACCCCTTTCATCACAATGCTCCATGACCACTGTCATCACAATCCCCCATGACCCCTGTCATCACAATGCTTCATGGCCCCTGTCATTACAATGCTCCATGACCACTGTCATCACAATGTTCCATGATCACTGTAATCACAATGACCCATGAGATCTTTCCTCAGAACGCTCCAGTACGCCTGTCATCACAAGGCTCCAATGCCCGTCTCATCACAATGCTCCATGATCCCTGTCAGCACAACTTTAAAAGACAATTGTCATCACAATGCTCCATGACACCTGTCATCACAATGTTGCCTGCCCATGTCATCAAAATGCTCCATGTCCCCTGTAATCACAATGTTCTATTACACCTGTCATCACAAAGTTCCCTGCCCATGTCATCACAATGCTCCATTACCAATGTAATCAAAATGTTCGCCTGCCCTTGTCATAAAAATGCTCCATGACCCCTTTAATCACAATGCTCCATGAAACCTGTCATCACAATGTTCCATGACAGCTGTCATCACAATTCTCCATGACCCCTGTAATCACAATGCTCCATGCCCTTGTCATCACAATGCTCCAGAACTCTTGTCATCATAATGATGTATGCCCATTTCATCACAAAGGTCCATGATACTTGTCATCACAATGCTCCTTGGCCTTTGTCATCACCATGTTCCATGGCCCCTGTCATCACAGTGCTCCATGATACCTTTCATCACAATTCTATTTGACCACTGTCATCACAATGTCCCAAGACACATGTCATGACAATTCGCCATGGCCCTTGTCATCACAATGCTCCATGACCCGTGTCATCACAATGGTCCAGGACACTTGTCATCACAATGATCCATGACCACTTACATCACAATGCTCCTCGACTCCTGTCATCACAATGCTCCATAGGCTAAGCATTCGCGATGCTACACGGTCCCTTTAATCACATTGCTCCATGATTCATTTCATCACAATGCTCTATGGCCACTGTCATCACAATGCCACATTATACTTCTCATCACAATGCTCCATGGCCCCTGTCAGCACAATGTTCCATGACAGATGTCATCACTAGCCTCCATGGACCCTGTAATCACAATGCTCCATTCCCTTGTCAATGCAATGCTCCAGAACTCTTGTCATCATAATGCTCCATGACCGTCTCATCACAATTCTCCATGACACTTTTCATCAAAATGCTCCATGGCCTTTGACATCACAATGCTCCATGGCCCCTGTTATCACAGTGATCCATGGTACCATTCATCACAATGCTTGGTAACGTCTGTCATCACAATGCCCGATGACACCTGTCAACACGATTCGCCAAGGCCCTTGTCAACACAATGCTCCATGATCCATGTCATCGCACTGTTCCTGGACACTAATCATCACAATGAACTATGACCACATTCATCAGAATGCTCCATGACCCCTGTCATCACAGTGCTCCATGGCCTATGCATTCAAAATGCTCCATGGCCACTGTAATCACATTGCTCCATGATCCCCTTCATCAAAATGCTCCATGACCCCTATCATCACAATGCTCGCAGAACATTGTCATCACAATGTTCCATACCGTTGTCATCACAATGCTCCATGGTCCCTATAATCACAATGCTCCATGCGCTTGTCATCACAGTACTCCAGAATTCATGTCATCAAAATGTTCCATGGCCTTTGTCATCACAATGCTCCATGACCCCTGTCATCACAATGCTTGATGAACCTTGTCATCACAATGCTCCATGAACCGTGTCATCACAATTAGCCATCACCCCTGTCATCTCAATGCTCCATGACCTTTGTATTCACAATGCTCCATGGCCTCTATAATTGCGGGGCTCCATGACCCCTGTCATCACAATGCTCCTTGGTATATGTCATCACAATTCTAGATGACCACTGTCATCACAGTGCTCCACGGCCCCTGTCATCAGAGTCCTCCATGATACCTTTCATCACAATTCTACATGACCACTGTCATCAAAATGCCCCATGACACCTGTCATCACACTTCGCCATGGCACTTGTCATCACAATGCTCCATGAACCATGTCACCACAATGTTCATGGACACATGTCATCACAAAGCTCCATGACAACTTACATCACCATGCTCCTTGACCACTGTCATTTCATTGCTCCATGGCCTATGCATTCACAATGCTCCATGGCCCCTGTAATCACATTGCTCCATGATCCTTTTCATCACAATGCTCTATGACCACTGTCATCACAAGGCCACATGACACCTGTCATCACAATGCTCTCTGGCCCCTGTCAGCACAATGTTCCATGACAGATCTCATCACAATGATCCATGACCGCTGTCATCACAATGTTCCCTGTCCTTGTCATCTCAATGCTCCCTGGCCCCTGTAATCACAATGCTCCATACTCTTGTCATCGCAATGCTCCAGATCACTTCTCATCATAATGCTCCATGCCCGTGTCATCACAATGCTCCATGGCCCCTGTCATCACAGTGCTCCGTGATACCTTTCATCATAATGAGAGATGACCACTGTCAGCACAGTGCTCCATGACACCTGTCATCAGAATTGGCCATGGCCCTTGTCATAACAATGCTCCAGGACACTTGTCTTCACAATGTTCCATGGCGCATTTCATCACAATGCTCCATGACCACTATCATCAAATTGCTCCATGATGCCTGTCATCACAGTGCTCCATGGCCTTTGTCATCAAAATTCTACATGGCCCCTGTAATAACAGTGCTTCATGACAACTTTTATCACAATGCTCCATGACCACTCTCATCACAATGCCAGATAAGACCTTTCATGACAATGCTCCATGGCCCTTGTCATCACAATATTCTATGACTTCTGTCATCACAATGCTCCATGCCCCTGTCATCACAATGCCCCATCACCCCTGCTATTACAGTGCTCCATGACCCCTGTCATCACAATGCTCCAAAACCCTTCTCATCACAATAGTCCATGATCCGTGTAATCACGATGATCCATGAACCATTTCCGTACAATGCTCCAGTACCCCTTTCATTAAAATGCTCCATGGCACTTGTCATCACAATGCTCCAGGAATCCTTCCAGCCCAATAATCCATGACCTGTTTCCTCACAATTCTCCAGGACCGCTTTCATCACAATGCTCCATTCCATTGTCATCTCAATGTTTCATGGCCCCTTTAATCATAATGATCCATGCCCTTGTCATCAAAATGCTCCAGAACTTTTGTCATCACTATGCTCCATGCCCATGTCATCACAATGCTGCATGACCCCTGTCATCACAATGCTCCATGCCCGTATCATCACAATGCTCCATTACCCATGTCATCGTATTGATCCATGACCCCTTTCATCACAATGCTCCATGACAACTGTCATCACAATGCTCCATGGCCTTTGTCATCACAATTATAGATGGCACCTGTAATCACAGTGCTCCATGACCCCTTTCATCACAATGCTCCATGACCAATGTCATCACAATCCCACATGACCCCTTTCATCACAATGCTCCATGACCCCTGTCATCACAATGCTTCATAGCCCCTGTCATTACAATGCTCCATGACCACTGTCATCACAATGTTCCATGATCACTGTAATCACAATGACCCATGAGATCTTTCCTCAGAAGGCTCCAGTACGCCTGTCATCACAAGGCTCCAATGCCCGTCTCATCACAATGCTCCATGATCCCTGTCAGCACAACTTTAAATGACCATTGTCATCACAATGCTCCATGACACCTGTCATCACAATGTTGCCTGCCCATGTCATCAAAATGCTCCATGTCCCCTGTAATCAAAATGTTCTATTACACCTGTCATCACAAAGTTCCCTGCCCATGTCATCACAATGCTCCATTACCAATGTAATCAAAATGTTCGCCTGCCCTTGTCATCAAAATGCTCCATGACCCCTTTAATCACAATGCTCCATGAACCCTGTCATCACAATGTTCCATGACAGTTGTCATCACAATGCTCCATGACCCCTGTAATCACAATGCTCCATGCCCTTGTCATCACAATGCTCCAGAACTCTTGTCATCATAATGATGTATGCCCATTTCATCACAAAGTTCCATGATACTTGTCATCACAATGCTGCTTGGCCTTTGTCATCACAATGTTCCATGGCCCCTGTCATCACAGTGCTCCATGATACCTTTCATCACAATTCTATTTGACCACTGTCATCACAATGCCCCAAGACACATGTCATCAAAATTCGCCATGGCCCTTGTCATCACAATGCTCCATGACCCGTGTCATCACAATGGTCCAGGACACTTGTCATCACAATGATCCATGATCACTTACATCACAATGCTCCTCGACTCCTGTCATCACAATGCTCCATAGCCTATGCATTCGCAATGCTACACGGTCCCTGTAATCACATTGCTCCATGATTTATTTCATCACAATGCTTCATGTCCCCTGTCAGCACAATGTTCCATGACAGATGTCATCACTATCCTCCATGGGCCCTGTAATCACAATGCTCCATTCGCTTGTCAATGCAATGCTCCAGAACTCTTGTCATCATAATGCTCCATGACCGTCTCATCACAATTCTCCATGATACTTTTCATCAAAATGCTCCATGGCCTTTGTCATCACAATGCTCCATGGTCCCTATAATCACAATGCTCCATGCGCTTGTCATCAGAGTACTCCAGAATTCATGTCATCAAAATGTTCCATGGCCTTTGTCATCACAATGCTCCATGACCCCTTTCATCACAATGCTCCATGACCAATGTCATCACAATCCCACATGACCCCTTTCATCACAATGCTCCATGACCCCTGTCATCACAATGCTCCATGACCCCTGTCATCACAATGCTCCATGAACCGTGTCATCACAATTAGCCATCACCCCTGTCATCTCAATGCTCCATGACCTTTGTATTCACAATGTTCCATGGCCTCTATAATTGCGGGGCTCCATGACCCCTGTCATCACAATGCTCCTTGGTATATTTCATCACAATTCTAGATGACCACTGTCATCACAGTGCTCCACGGCCCCTGTCATCAGAGTCCTCCATGATACCTTTCATCACAATTCTACATGACCACTGTCATCAAAATGCCCCATGACACCTGTCATCACATTTCGCCATGGCACTTGTCATCACAATGCTCCATGAACCATGTCACCACAATGTTCATGGACACATGTCATCACAATGCTCCATGACAACTTACATCACCATGCTCCTTGACCCCTGTCCTTTCATTGCTCCATGGCCTATGCATTCAGAATGCTCCATGGCACCTGTAATCACATTGCTCCATGATCCTTTTCATCACAATATTCTATGACCACTCTCATCACAATACCCAATGACGCCTATCATCATAATGCTCCCAGGCCCCTCTCATCACAATGCTCCATGAACCCTGCTATCACAATGTTCCATGACTTTTGTCATCACAGTGCTCCATGAACCACTCTCATCACAATATTCACTGCCCATGTAATCACAATGCTCCTGGTCCCCTGTAATCACAATGCTCCATACCCTTTTCATCACAATGCTCCAGAACTCTTGTCATCATAATGCTCCATGCCCGTGTCATCACAATGCTCCATGACCACTTTCATCACAATGCTCCTTGACCACTGTCATCATAATGCTCCATGGCCTATGTATTCACAATGCTCCATGGTCCCTGTAATCACATTGCTCCATGATCCTTTTCATCACAATGTTCTATGACCACTGTCATCACAAGGCCACATGACACCTGTCATCACAATGCTCTATGGCCCCTGTCAGCACAATGTTCCATGACAGATCTCATCACAAAGATCCATGACCGCTGTCATCACAATGTTCCCTGCCCTTGTCATCTCAATGCTCCCTGGCCCCTGTAATCACAATGCTCCATACCCTTGTCATCGCAATGCTCCAGATCACTTCTCATCATAATGCTCCATGCCCGTGTCATCACAATGCTCCATGGCCCCTGTCATCACAGTGCTCCGTGATACCTTTCATCATAATGAGAGATGACCACTGTCATCACAGTGCTCCATGACACCTGTCATCAGAATTGGCCATGGCCCTTGTCATAACAATGCTCCAGGACACTTGTCTTCACAATGTTCCATGGCGCATTTCATCACAATGCTCCATGACTACTTTCATCAAATTGCTCCATGATGCCTGTCATCACAGTGCTCCATGGCCTTTGTCATCAAAATTCTACATGGCCCCTGTAATAACAGTGCTTCATGACAACTTTTATCACAATGCTCCATGACCACTCTCATCACAATGCCAGATAAGACCTTTCATGACAATGCTCCATGGCCCTTGTCATCACAATATTCTATGACTTCTGTCATCACAATGCTCCATGCCCCTGTCATCACAATGCCCCATCACCCCTGCTATTACAGTGCTCCATGACCCCTGTCATCACAATGCTCCAAAACTCTTCTCATCACAATAGTCCATGATCCGTGTAATCACGATGATCCATGAACAATTTCCGTACAATGCTCCAGTACCCCTTTCATTAAAATGCTCCATGGCACTTGTCATCACAATGCTCCAGGAATCCTTCCAGCCCAATAATCCATGACCTGTTTCCTCACAATTCTCCAGGACCGCTTTCATCACAATGCTCCATTCCCTTGTCATCTCAATGTTTCATGGCCCCTGTAATCACAATGATCCATGCCCTTGTCATCAAAATGCTCCAGAACTTTTGTCATCACTATGCTCCATGCCCATGTCATCACAATGCTGCATGACCCCTGTCTTCACAATGCTGCATGACACCTGTCATCACAATGCTCCATGCCCGTATCATCACAATGCTCCATTACCCATGTCATCGTAGTGATCCATGACCCCTTTCATCACAATGCTCCATGACACCTGTCATCACAATGCTCCGTGGTCTTCGTCATCACAATGCTCCATGACCACTGTCATCACCATGCCCCATGACCCCAGTCATCACAATGCTCCATAGCCCTTGTCATCACAATGCTCCATGATCCCTGTCATCACAATGTTCCATGACTCTTGTCATCAAAATGCCTCATGATCCATTTAATCACAATGCTCCATGACTCCTTTCATCACATGCTCCATGATACTTGTCATTACACTGCCCCTTGACCTTCTTCATAACAATGCTCCATGATACCAGTCATCACAATGCTCCATGACCATTGTCGTCACAATGCTCCATGCCCCTTTCAACACAATGCTCCATGACAACTGTAATCACAATGCTCCATGGCCTTTGTCATCACAATTATAGATGGCACCTGTAATCACAGTGCTCCATGACCCCTTTCATCACAATGCTCCATGACCACTGTCATCACAATCCCCCATGACCCCTGTCATCACAATGCTTCATGGCCCCTGTCATTACAATGCTCCATGACCACTGTCATCACAATGTTCCATGATCACTGTAATCACAATGACCCATGAGATCTTTCCTCAGAAGGCTCCAGTACGCCTGTCTTCACAATGCTACAATGCCCGTCTCATCACAATGCTCCATGATCCCTGTCAGCACAACTTTAAATGACCATTGTCATCACAATGCTCCATGACACCTGTCATCACAATGTTGCCTGCCCATGTCATCAAAATGCTCCATGTCCCCTGTAATCACAATGTTCTATTACACCTGTCATCACAAAGTTCACTGCCCATGTCATCACAATGCTCCATTACCAATGTAATCAAAATGTTCGCCTGCCCTTGTCATCAAAATGCTCCATGACCCCTTTAATCACAATGCTCCATGAACCCTGTCATCACAATGTTCCATGACAGCTGTCATCACAATGCTCCATGACCCCTGTAATCACAATGCTCCATGCCCTTGTCATCACAATGCTCCAGAACTCTTGTCATCATAATGATGTATGCCCATTTCATCACAAAGTTCCATGATACTTGTCATCACAGTGCTCCTTGGCCTTTGTCATCACAATGTTCCATGGTCCCTGTCATCACAGTGCTCCATGATACCTTTCATCACAATTCTATTTGACCACTGTCATCACAAGGCCCCAAGACACATGTCATGACAATTCGCCATGGCCCTTGTCATCACAATGCTCCATGACCCGTGTCATCACAATGGTCCAGGACACTTGTCATCACAATGATCCATGATCACTTACATCACAATGCTCCTCGACTCCTGTCATCACAATGCTCCATAGCCTATGCATTCGCAATGCTACACGGTCCCTGTAATCACATTGCTCCATGATTCATTTCATCACAATGCTCTATGGCCACTGTCATCACAATGCCACATTATTCTTCTCATCACAATGCTCCATGGCCCCTGTCAGCACAATGTTCCATGACAGATGTCATCACTATCCTCCATGGACCCTGTAATCACAATGCTCCATTCCCTTGTCAATGCAATGATCCAAAACTCTTGTCATCATAATGCTCCATGACGGTCTCATCACAATTCTCCATGACACTTTTCATCAAAATGCTCCATGGCCTTTGTCATCACAATGCTCCATGGCCCCTGTTATCACATTGATCCATGGTACCATTTATCACAATGCTTGGTAACGTCTGTCATCACAATGCCCGATGACACCTGTCAACACAATTCGCCATGGCCCTTGTCATCACAATGCTCCATGATCCATGTCATCGCACTGTTCCTGGACACTAATCATCACAATGAACTATGACCACATTCATCAGAATGCTCCATGACCCCTGTCATCACAGTGCTCCATGGCCTATGCATTCAAAATGCTCCATGGCCTCTGTAATCACATTGCTCCATGATCCCCTTCATCACAATGCTCCATGACCCCTATCATCACAATGCTCGCAGAACCTTGTCATCACAATGTTCCATACCATTGTCATCACAATGCTCCATGGTCCCTATAATCACAATGTTCCATGCGCTTGTCATCACAGTACTCCAGAATTCATGTCATCAAAATGTTCCATGGCCTTTGTCATCACAATGCTCCATGACCCCTGTCATCACAATAATTGATGAACCTTGTCATCACAATGCTCCATGAACCGTGTCATCACAATTAGCCATCACCCCTGTCATCTCAATGCTCCATGACCTTTGTATTCACAATGCTCCATGGCCTCTATAATTGCGGGGCTCCATGACCCCTGTCATCACAATGCTCCTTGGTATATTTCATCACAATTCTAGATGACCACTCTCATCACAGTGCTCCACGGCCCCTGTCATCAGAGTCCTCCATGATACCTTTCATCACAATTCTACATGACCACTGTCATCAAAATGCCCCATGACACCTGTCATCACATTTCGCCATGGCACTTGTCATCACAATGCTCCATGAACCATGTCTCCACAATGTTCATGGACACATGTCATCACAATGCTCCATGACAACTTACATCACCATGCTCCTTGACCACTGTCATTTCATTGCTCCATGGCCTATGCATTCACAATGCTCCATGGCACCTGTAATCACATTGCTCCATGATCTTTTTAATCACAATATTCTATGACCACTCTCATAACAATACCCAATGACGCCTATCATCATAATGCTCCCAGGCCCCTCTCATCACAATGCTCCTTGACCACTGTCATCACAATGCTCCATTGCCTATGTATTCATAATGCTCCATGGCCCCTGTAATCACATTGCTCCATGATCCTTTTCATCACAATGCTCTATGACCACTGTCATCACAAGGCCACATGACACCTGTCATCACAATGCTCTATGGCCCCTGTCAGCACAATGTTCCATGACAGATCTCATCACAATGATCCATGACCGCTGTCATCACAATGTTCCCTGTCCTTGTCATCTCAATGCTCCCTGGCCCCTGTAATCACAATGCTCCATACCCTTGTCATCGCAATGCTCCAGATCACTTCTCATCATAATGCTCCATGCCCGTGTCATCACAATGCTCCATGGCAGCTGTCATCACAGTGCTCCGTGATACCTTTCATCATAATGAGAGATGACCACTGTCAGCACAGTGCTCCATGACACCTGTCATCAGAATTGGCCATGGCCCTTGTCATAACAATGCTCCAGGACACTTGTCTTCACAATGTTCCATGGCACATTTCATCACAATGCTCCATGACCACTTTCATCAAATTGCTCCATGATGCCTGTCATCACAGTGCTCCATGGCCTTTGTCATCAAAATTCTACATGGCCCCTGTAATAACAGTGCTTCATGACAACTTTTATCACAATGCTCCATGACCACTCTCATCACAATGCCAGATAAGACCTTTCATGACAATGCTCCATGGCCCTTGTCATCACAATATTCTATGACTTCTGTCATCACAATGCTCCATGCCCCTGTCATCACAATGCCCCATCACCCCTGCTATTACCGTGCTCCATGACCCCTGTCATCACAATGCTCCAAAACCCTTCTCATCACAATAGTCCATGATCCGTGTAATCACGATGATCCATGAACCATTTCCGTACAATGCTCCAGTACCCCTTTCATTAAAATGCTCCATGGCACTTGTCATCACAATGCTCCAGGAATCCTTCCAGCCCAATAATCCATGACCTGTTTCCTCACAATTCTCCAGGACCGCTTTCATCACAATGCTCCATTCCCTTGTCATCTCAATGTTTCATGGTCCCTTTAATCACAATGATCCATGCCCTTGTCATCAAAATGCTCCAGAACTTTTGTCATCACTATGCTCCATGCCAATGTCATCACAATGTTGCATGACCCCTGTCTTCACAATGCTGCATGACCCCTGTCATCACAATGCTCCATGCCCGTATCATCACAATGCTCCATTACCATGTCATCGTAGTGATCCATGAACCCTTTCATCACAATGCTCCATGACACCTGTCATAACAATGCTCCGTGGTCTTCGTCATCACAATGCTCCATGACCACTGTCATCACCATGCCCCATGACCCCAGTCATCACAATGCTCCATAGCCCTTGTCATCACAATGCTCCATGATCCCTGTCATCACAATGTTCCGTGACTCTTGTCATCAAAATGCCTCATGATCCATTTAATCACAATGCTCCATGACTCCTTTCATCACATGCTCCATGATACTTGTCATTACACTGCCCCATGACCTTCTTCATAACAATGCTCCATGATACCAGTCATCACAATGCTCCATGACCATTGTCGTCACAATGCTCCATGCCCCTTTCAACACAAGGCTCCATGACAACTGTCATCACAATGCTCCATGGCCTTTGTCATCACAATTATAGATGGCACCTGTAATCACAGTGCTCCATGACCCCTTTCATCACAATGCTCCATGACCACTGTCATCACAATCCCCCATGACCCCTGTCATCACAATGCTTCATGGCCCCTGTCATTACAATGCTCCATGACCACTGTCATCACAATGTTCTATGATCACTGTAATCACAATGACCCATGAGATCTTTCCTCAGAAGGCTCCAGTACGCCTGTCATCACAAGGCTCCAATGCCCGTCTCATCACAATGCCCCATGATCCCTGTCAGCACAACTTTAAATGACAATTGTCATCACAATGCTCCATGACACCTGTCATCACAATGTTCTATTACACCTGTCATCACAAAGTTCCCTGCCCATGTCATCACAATGCTCCATTACCAATGTAATCAAAATGTTCGCCTGCCCTTGTCATCAAAATGCTCCATGACCCCTTTAATCACAATGCTCCATGAACCCTGTCATCACAATGTTCCATGACAGTTGTCATCACAATGCTCCATGACCCCTGTAGTCACAATGGTCCATGCCCTTGTCATCACAATGCTCCAGAACTCTTGTCATCATAATGATGTATGCCCATTTCATCACAAAGTTCCATGATACTTGTCATCACAATGCTCCTTGGCCTTTGTTATCACAATGTTCCATGGCCCCTGTCATCACAGTGCTCCATGATACCTTTCATCACAATTCTATTTGACCACTGTCATCACAATGCCCCAAGACACATGTCATCACAATTCGCCATGGCCCTTGTCATCACAATGCTCCATGACCCGTGTCATCACAATGGTCCAGGACACTTGTCATCACAATGATCCATGATCACTTACATCACAATGCTCCTCGACTCCTGTCATCACAATGCTCCATAGCCTATGCATTCGCAATGCTACACGGTCCCTGTAATCACATTGCTCCATGATTCATTTCATCACAATGCTCTATGGCCACTGTCATCACAATGCCACATTATACTTCTCATCACAATGCTCCATGGCCCCTGTCAGCACAATGTTCCATGACAGATGTCATCACTATCCTCCATGGACCCTGTAATCACAATGCTCCATTCCCTTGTCAATGCAATGCTCCAGAACACTTGTCATCATAATGCTCCATGACGGTCTCATCACAATTCTCCATGACACTTTTCATCAAAATGCTCCATGGCCTTTGTCATCACAATGCTCCATTGCCCCTGTTATCACAGTGATCCATGGTACCATTCATCACAATGCTTGATAACCTCTGTCATCACAATGCCCGATGACACCTGTCATCACAATTCGCCATGGCCCTTGTCATCACAATGTTCCATGATCCATGTCATCGCACTGTTCCTGGACACTAATCAACACAATGAACTATGACCACATTCATCAGAATGCTCCATGACCCCTGTCATCACAGTGCTCCATGGCTTATGCATTCAAAATGCTCCATGGCCACTGTAATCACATTGCTCCATGATCCCCTTCATCACAATGCTCCATGACCCCTATCATCACAATGCTCGCAGAACCTTGTCATCACAATGTTCCATACCGTTGTCATCACAATGCTCCATGGTCCCTATAATCACAATGCTCCATGCGCTTGTCATCACAGTACTCCAGAATTCATGTCATCAAAATGTTCCATGGCCTTTGTCATCACAATGCTCCATGATCCATGTTATTGCACTGTTCCTGGACACTAATCATCACAATGAACTATGACCACATTCATCAGAATGCTCCATGACCCTGTCATCAAAGTGCTCCATGGCCCCTGTAATCACATTGCTCCATGATCCTTTTCATCACAATGCTCTATGACCTCTGTCATCACAAGGCCACATGACACCTGCCATCACAATGCTCTATGGCCCCTGTCAGCACAATGTTCCATGACAGATCTCATCACAATGATCCATGACCGCTGTCATCACAATGTTCCATGGCCCCTGTCATCACAGTGCTCCATGATACCTTTCATCACAATTCTATTTGACCACTGTCATCACAATGCCCCAAGACACATGTCATCAAAATTCGCCATGGCCCTTGTCATCACAATGCTCCATGACCCGTGTCATCACAATGGTCCAGGACACTTGTCATCACAATGATCCATGATCACTTACATCACAATGCTCCTCGACCCCTGTCATGACAATGCTCCATAGCCTATGCATTCGCAATGCTACACGGTCCCTGTAATCACATTGCTCCATGATTCATTTCATCACAATGCTTCATGTCCCCTGTCAGCACAATGTTCCATGACAGATGTCATCACTATCCTCCATGGGCCCTGTAATCACAATGCTCCATTCCCTTGTCAATGCAATGCTCCAGAACTCTTGTCATCATAATGCTCCATGACCGTCTCATCACAATTCTCCATGACACTTTTCATCAAAATGCTCCATGGCCTTTGTCATCACAATGCTCCATGGCCCCTGTTATCACAGTGATCCATGGTACCATTCATCACAATGCTTGATAACGTCTGTCATCACAATGCCCGATGACACCTGTCAACACAATTCGCCATGGCCCTTGACATCACAATGCTCCATGATCCATGTCATCGCACTATTCCTGCACACTAATCATCACAATGAACTATGACCACATTCATCAGAATGCTCCATGACCCCTGTCATCACAGTGCTCCATGGCCTATGCATTCAAAATGCTCCATGGTCACTGTAATCACATTGCTCCATGATCCCCTTCATCACAATGCTCCATGACCCCTATCATCACAATGCTCGCAGAACCTTGTCATCACAATGTTCCATACCGTTGTCATCACACTGCTCCATGGTCCCTATAATCACAATGCTCCATGCGCTTGTCATCACAGTACTCCAGAATTCATGTCATCAAAATGTTCCATGGCCTTTGTCATCACAATGCTCCATGACCCCTGTCATCACAATGCTCCATGACCAATGTCATCACAATCCCACATGACCCCTTTCATCACAATGCTCCATGACCCCTGTCATCACAATGCTCCATGACCCCTGTCATCACAATGCTACATGAACCGTGTCATCACAATTAGCCATCACCCCTGTCATCTCAATGCTCCATGACCTTTGTATTCACAATGCTCCATGGCCTCTATAATTGCGGGGCTCCATGACCCCTGTCATCACAATGCTCCTTGGTATATTTCATCACAATTCTAGATGACCACTGTCATCACAGTGCTCCACGGCCCCTGTCATCAGAGTCCTCCATGATACCTTTCATCACAATTCTACATGACCACTGTCATCAAAATGCCCCATGACACCTGTCATCACATTTCGCCATGGCACTTGTCATCACAATGCTCCATGAACCATGTCACCACAATGTTCATGGACACATGTCATCACAATGCTCCATGACAACTTACATCACCATGCTCCTTGACCCCTGTCCTTTCATTGCTCCATGGCCTATGCATTCAGAATGCTCCATGGCACCTGTAATCACATTGCTCCATGATCCTTTTCATCACAATATTCTATGACCACTCTCATCACAATATCCAATGACGCCTATCATCATAATGCTCACAGGCCCCTCTCATCACAATGCTCCATGAACCCTGCTATCACAATATTCCATGACTTTTGTCATCACAGTGCTCCATGAACCACTCTCATCACAATATTCACTGCCCATGTAATCACAATGCTCCTGGTCCCCTGTAATCACAATGCTCCATACCCTTTTCATCACAATGCTCCAGAACTCTTGTCATCATAATGCTCCATGCCCGTGTCATCACAATGCTCCATGACCACTTTCACCACAATGCTCCTTGACCACTGTCATCATAATGCTCCATGGCCTATGTATTCACAATGCTCCATGGTCCCTGTAATCACATTGCTCCATGATCCTTTTCATCACAATGTTCTATGACCACTGTCATCACAAGGCCACATGACACCTGTCATCACAATGCTCTATGGCCCCTGTGAGCACAATGTTCCATGACAGATCTCATCACAAAGATCCATGACCGCTGTCATCACAATGTTCCCTGCCCTTGTCATCTCAATGCTCCCTGGCCCCTGTAATCACAATGCTCCATACCCTTGTCATCGCAATGCTCCAGATCACTTCTCATCATAATGCTCCATGCCCGTGTCATCACAATGCTCCATGGCCCCTGTCATCACAGTGCTCCCTGATACCTTTCATCATAATGAGAGATGACCACTGTCATCACAGTGCTCCATGACACCTGTCATCAGAATTGGCCATGGCCCTTGTCATAACAATGCTCCAGGACACTTGTCTTCACAATGTTCCATGGCGCATTTCATCACAATGCTCCATGACCACTTTCATCAAATTGCTCCATGATGCCTGTCATCACAGTGCTCCATGGCCTTTGTCATCAAAATTCTACATGGCCCCTGTAATAACAGTGCTTCATGACAACTTTTATCACAATGCTCCATGACCACTCTCATCCCAATGCCAGATAAGACCTTTCATGACAATGCTCCATGGCCCTTGTCATCACAATATTCTATGACTTCTGTCATCACAATGCTCCATGCCCCTGTCATCACAATGCCCCATCACCCCTGCTATTACAGTGCTCCATGACCCCTGTCATCACAATGCTCCAAAACTCTTCTCATCACAATAGTCCATGATCCGTGTAATCACGATGATCCATGAACAATTTCCGTACAATGCTCCAGTACCCCTTTCATTAAAATGCTCCATGGCACTTGTCATCACAATGCTCCAGGAATCCTTCCAGCCCAATAATCCATGACCTGTTTCCTCACAATTCTCCAGGACCGCTTTCATCACAATGCTCCATTCCCTTGTCATCTCAATGTTTCATGGCCCCTGTAATCACAATCATCCATGCCCTTGTCAACAAAATGCTCCAGAACTTTTGTCATCACTATGCTCCATGCCCATGTCATCACAATGCTGCATGACCCCTGTCTTCACAATGCTGCATGACCCCTGTCATCACAATGCTCCATGCCCGTATCATCAAAATGCTCCATTACCCATGTCATCGTAGTGATCCATGACCCCTTTCATCACAATGCTCCATGACACCTGTCATCACAATGCTCCGTGGTCTTCGTCATCACAATGCTCCATGACCACTGTCATCACCATGCCCCATGACCCCAGTCATCACAATGCTCCATAGCCCTTGTCATCACAATGCTCCATGATCCCTGTCATCACAATGTTCCATGACTCTTGTCATCAAAATGCCTCATGATCCATTTAATCACAGTGCTCCATGACTCCTTTCATCACATGCTCCATGATACTTGTCATTACACTGCCCCATGACCTTCTTCATAACAATGCTCCATGATACCAGTCATCACAATGCTCCATGACCATTGTCGTCACAATGCTCCATGCCCCTTTCAACACAATGCTCCATGACAACTGTCATCACAATGCTCCATGGCCTTTGTCATCACAATTATAGATGGCACCTTAATCACAGTGCTCCATGACCCCTTTCATCACAATGCTCCATGACCACTGTCATCACAATCCCCCATGACCCCTGTCATCACAATGCTCCATGACCACTGTCATCACAATGTTCCATGATCACTGTAATCACAATGACCCATGAGATCTTTCCTCAGAAGGCTCCAGTACGCCTGTCTTCACAATGCTCCAATGCCCGTCTCATCACAATGCTCCATGATCCCTGTCAGCACAACTTTAAATGACCATTGTCATCACAATGCTCCATGACACCTGTCATCACAATGTTGCCTGCCCATGTCATCAAAATGCTCCATGTCCCCTGTAATCACAATGTTCTATTACACCTGTCATCACAAAGTTCACTGCCCATGTCATCACAATGCTCCATTACCAATGTAATCAAAATGTTCGCCTGCCCTTGTCATCAAAATGCTCCATGACCCCTTTAATCACAATGCTCCATGAACCCTGTCATCACAATGTTCCATGACAGCTGTCATCACAATGCTCCATGACCCCTGTAATCACAATGCTCCATGCCCTTGTCATCACAATGCTCCAGAACTCTTGTCATCATAATGATGTATGCCCATTTCATCACAAAGTTCCATGATACTTGTCATCACAATGCTCCTTGGCCTTTGTCATCACAATGTTCCATGGTCCCTGTCATCACAGTGCTCCATGATACCTTTCATCACAATTCTATTTGACCACTGTCATCACAATGCCCCAAGACACATGTCATCACAATTCGCCATGGCCCTTGTCATCACAATGCTCCATGACCCGTGTCATCACAATGGTCCAGGACACTTGTCATCACAATGATCCATGATCACTTACATCACAATGCTCCTCGACTCCTGTCATCACAATGCTCCATAGCCTATGCATTCGCAATGCTACATGGTCCCTGTAATCACATTGTTCCATGATTCATTTCATCACAATGCTCTATGGCCACTGTCATCACAATGCCACATTATACTTCTCATCACAATGCTCCATGGCCCCTGTCAGCACAATGTTCCATGACAGATGTCATCACTATCCTCCATGGACCCTGTAATCACAATGCTCCATTCCCTTGTCAATGCAATGCTCCAAAACTCTTGTCATCATAATGCTCCATGACGGTCTCATCACAATTCTCCATGACACTTTTCATCAAAATGCTCCATGGCCTTTGTCATCACAATGCTCCATGGCCCCTGTTATCACATTGATCCATGGTACCATTTATCACAATGCTTGGTAACGTCTGTCATCACAATGCCCGATGACACCTGTCAACACAATTCGCCATGGCCCTTGTCATCACAATGCTCCATGATCCATGTCATCGCACTGTTCCTGGACACTAATCATCACAATGAACTATGACCACATTCATCAGAATGCTCCATGACCCCTGTCATCACAGTGCTCCATGGCCTATGCATTCAAAATGCTCCATGGCCACTGTAATCACATTGCTCCATGATCCCCTTCATCACAATGCTCCATGACCCCTATCATCACAATGCTCGCAGAACCTTGTCATCACAATGTTCCATACCGTTGTCATCACAATGCTCCATGGTCCCTATAATCACAATGCTCCATGCGCTTGTCATCACAGTACTCCAGAATTCATGTCATCAAAATGTTCCATGGCCTTTGTCATCACAATGCTCCATGACCCCTGTCATCACAATAATTGATGAACCTTGTCATCACAATGCTCCATGAACCGTGTCATCACAATTAGCCATCACCCCTGTCATCTCAATGCTCCATGACCTTTGTATTCACAATGCTCCATGGCCTCTATAATTGCGGGGCTCCATGACCCCTGTCATCACAATGCTCCTTGGTATATTTCATCACAATTCTAGATGACCACTGTCATCACAGTGCTCCACGGCCCCTGTCATCAGAGTCCTCCATGATACCTTTCATCACAATTCTACATGACCACTGTCATCAAAATGCCCCATGACACCTGTCATCACATTTCGCCATGGCACTTGTCATCACAATGCTCCATGAACCATGTCACCACAATGTTCATGGACACATGTCATCACAATGCTCCATGACAACTTACATCACCATGCTCCTTGACCACTGTCATTTCATTGCTCCATGGCCTATGCATTCACAATGCTCCATGGCACCTGTAATCACATTGCTCCATTATCCTTTTAATCACAATATTCTATGACCACTCTCATAACAATACCCAATGACGCCTATCATCATAATGCTCCCAGGCCCCTCTCATCACAATGCTCCTTGACCACTGTCATCACAATGCTCCATTGCCTATGTATTCATAATGCTCCATGGCCCCTGTAATCACATTGCTCCATGATCCTTTTCATCACAATGCTCTATGACCACTGTCATCACAAGGCCACATGACACCTGTCATCACAATGCTCTATGGCCCCTGTCAGCACAATGTTCCATGACAGATCTCATCACAATGATCCATGACCGCTGTCATCACAATGTTCCCTGCCCTTGTCATCTCAATGCTCCCTGGCCCCTGTAATCACAATGCTCCATACCCTTGTCATCGCAATGCTCCAGATCACTTCTCATCATAATGCTCCATGCCCGTGTCATCACAATGCTCCATGGCCCCTGTCATCACAGTGCTCCGTGATACCTTTCATCATAATGAGAGATGACCACTGTCAGCACAGTGCTCCATGACACCTGTCATCAGAATTGGCCATGGCCCTTGTCATAACAATGCTCCAGGACACTTGTCTTCACAATGTTCCATGGCACATTTCATCACAATGCTCCATGACCACTTTCATCAAATTGCTCCATGATGCCTGTCATCACAGTGCTCCATGGCCTTTGTCATCAAAATTCTACATGGCCCCTGTAATAACAGTGCTTCATGACAACATTTATCACAATGCTCCATGACCACTCTCATCACAATGCCAGATAAGACCTTTCATGACAATGCTCCATGGCCCTTGTCATCACAATATTCTATGACTTCTGTCATCACAATGCTCCATGCCCCTGTCATCACAATGCCCCATCACCCCTGCTATTACAGTGCTCCATGACCCCTGTCATCACAATGCTCCAAAACCCTTCTCATCACAATAGTCCATGATCCGTGTAATCACGATGATCCATGAACCATTTCCGTACAATGCTCCAGTACCCCTTTCATTAAAATGCTCCATGGCACTTGTCATCACAATGCTCCAGGAATCCTTCCAGCCCAATAATCCATGACCTGTTTCCTCACAATTCTCCAGGACCGCTTTCATCACAATGCTCCATTCCCTTGTCATCTCAATGTTTCATGGCCCCTGTAATCATAATGATCCATGCCCTTGTCATCAAAATGCTCCAGAACTTTTGTCATCACTATGCTCCATGCCCATGTCATCACAATGCTGCATGACCCCTGTCTTCACAATGCTGCATGACCCCTGTCATCACAATGCTCCATGCCCGTATCATCACAATGCTCCATTACCCATGTCATCGTAGTGATCCATGAACCCTTTCATCACAATGCTCCATGACACCTGTCATCACAATGCTCCGTGGTCTTCGTCATCACAATGCTCCATGACCACTGTCATCACCATGCCCCATGACCCCAGTCATCACAATGCTCCATAGCCCTTGTCATCACAATGCTCCATGATCCCTGTCATCACAATGTTCCATGACTCTTGTCATCAAAATGCCTCATGATCCATTTAATCACAATGCTCCATGACTCCTTTCATCACATGCTCCATGATACTTGTCATTACACTGCCCCATGACCTTCTTCATAACAATGCTCCATGATACCAGTCATCACAATGCTCCATGACCATTGTCGTCACAATGCTCCATGCCCATTTCAACACAATGCTCCATGACAACTGTCATCACAATGCTCCATGGCCTTTGTCATCACAATTATAGATGGCACCTGTAATCACAGTGCTCCATGACCCCTTTCATCAAAATGCTCCATGACCACTGTCATCACAATCCCACATGACCCCTGTCATCACAATGCTTCATGGCCCCTGTCATTACAATGCTCCATGACCACTGTCATCACAATGTTCCATGATCACGGTAATCACAATGACCCATGAGATCTTTCCTCAGAAGGCTCCAGTACGCCTGTCATCACAAGGCTCCAATGCCCGTCTCATCACAATGCTCCATGATCCCTGTCAGCACAACTTCAAATGACCATTGTCATCACAATGCTCCATGACACCTGTCATCACAATGTTGCCTGCCCATGTCATCAAAATGCTCCATGTCCCCTGTAATCACAATGTTCTGTTACACCTGTCATCACAAAGTTCCCTGCCCATGTCATCACAATGCTCCATTACCAATGTAATCAAAATGTTCGCCTGCCCTTGTCATCAAAATGCTCCATGACCCCTTTAATCACAATGCTCCATGAACCCTGTCATCACAATGTTCCATGACAGTTGTCATCACAATGCTCCATGACCCCTGTAATCACAAGGTTCCATGCCCTTGTCATCACAATGCTCCAGAACTCTTGTCATCATAATGATGTATGCCCATTTCATCACAAAGTTCCATGATACTTGTCATCACAATGCTCCTTGGCCTGTGTCATCACAATGTTCCATGGCCCCTGTCATCACAGTGCTCCATGATACCTTTCATCACAATTCTATTTGACCACTGTCATCACAATGCCCCAAGACACATGTCATCACAATTCGCCATGGCCCTTGTCATCACAATGCTCCATGACCCGTGTCATCACAATGGTTCAGGACACTTGTCATCACAATGATCCATGAGCACTTACATCACAATGCTCCTCGACTCCTGTCATGACAATGCTCCATAGCCTATGCATTCGCAATGCTACACGGTCCCTGTAATCACATTGCTCCATGATTCATTTCATCACAATGCTCTATGGCCACTGTCTTCACAATGCCACATTATACTTCTCATCACAATGCTCCATGGCCCCTGTAAGCACAATGTTCCATGACAGATGTCATCACTATCCTCCATGGACCCTGTAATCACAATGCTCCATTCCCTTGTCAATGCAATGCTCCAGAACACTTGTCATCATAATGCTCCATGACCGTCTCATCACAATTCTCCATGACACTTTTCATCAAAATGCTCCATGGCCTTTGTCATCACAATGCTCCATGGCCCCTGTTATCACAGTGATCCATGGTACCATTCATTACAATGCTTGATAACGTCTGTCATCACAATGCCCAATGCCACCTGTCAACACAATTCGCCATGGCCCTTGTCATCACAATGCTCCATGATCCATGTCATCTCACTGTTCCTGGACACTAATCATCACAATGAACTATGACCACATTCATCAGAATGCTCCATGACCCCTTTCATCACAGTGCTCCATGGCCTATGCATTCAAAATGCTCCATGGCCACTGTAATCACATTGCTCCATGATCCCCTTCATCACAATGCTGCATGACCCCTATCATCACAATGCTCGCAGAACCTTGTCATCACAATGTTCCATACCGTTGTCATCACAATGCTCCATGGTCCCTATAATCACAATGCTCCATGCGCTTGTCATCATAGTACTCCAGAATTCATGTCATCAAAATGTTCCATGGCCTTTGTCATCACAATGCTCCATGACCCCTGTCATCACAATGCTTGATGAACCTTCTCATCACAATGCTCCATGAACCGTGTCATCACAATTAGCCATCACCCCTGTCATCTCAATGCTCCATGACCTTTGTATTCACAATGCTCCATGGCCTCTATAATTGCGGGGCTCCATGACCCCTGTCATCACAATGCTCCTTGGTATATTTCATCACAATTCTAGATGACCACTGTCATCACAGTGCTCCACGGCCCCTGTCATCAGAGTCCTCCATGGTACCTTTCATCACAATTCTACATGACCACTGCCATCAAAATGCCCCATGACACCTGTCATCACACTTCGCCATGGCACTTGTCATCACAATGCTCCATGAACCATGTCACCACAATGTTCATGGACACATGTCATCACAATGCTCCATGACAACTTACATCACCATGCTCCTTGACCACTGTCATTTCATTGCTCCATGGCCTATGCATTCACAATGCTCCATGGCACCTGTAATCACATTGCTCCATGATCCTTTTCATCACAATATTCTATGACCACTCTCATCACAATACCCAATGACGCCTATCATCATAATGCTCCCAGGACCCTCTCATCACAATGCTCCATGAACCCTGTCATCACAATGTTCCATGACATTTGTCATCACAGTGCTCCATGAACCCCTGTCATCACAATATTCACTGCCCATGTAATCACAATGCTCCTGGTCCCCTGTAATCACAATGCTCCATACCCTTTTCATCACAATGCTCCAGAACTCTTGTCATCATAATGCTCCATGCCCGTGTCATCACAATGCTTCATGAGCACTTTCTTCACAATGCTCCTTGACCCCTGTCATCACAATGCTCCATGGCCTATGTATTCACAATGCTCCATGGCCCCTGTAATCACATTGCTCCATGATCCTTTTCATCACAATGCTCTATGACCACTGTCATCACAAGGCCACATGACACCTGTCATCACAATGCTCTATGGCCCCTGTCAGCACAATGTTCCATGACAGATCTCATCACAATGATCCATGACCGCTGTCATCACAATGTTCCCTGCCCTTGTCATCTCAATGCTCCCTGGCCCCTGTAATCACAATGCTCCATACGCTTGTCATCGCAATGCTCCAGATCACTTCTCATCATAATGCTCCATGCCCGTGTCATCACAATGCTCCATGGCCCCTGTCATCACAGTGCTCCGTGATACCTTTCATCACAATGAGAGATGACCACTGTCATCACAGTGCTCCATGACACCTGTCATCAGAATTGGCCATGGCCCTTGTCATAACAATGCTCCAGGACACTTGTCTTCACAATGTTCCATGGCGCATTTCATCATAATGCTCCATGGGCGCATTTCATCACAATGCTCCATGACCACTTTCATCAAATTGCTCCATGATGCCTGTCATCACAGTGCTCCATGGCCTTTGTCATCAAAATTCTACATGGCCCCTGTAATAACAGTGCTTCATGACAACTTTTATCACAATGCTCCATGACCACTCTCATCACAATGCCAGATAAGACCTTTCATGACAATGCTCCATGGCCCTTGTCATCACAATATTCTATGACTTCTGTCATCACAATGCTCCATGCCCCTGTCATCACAATGCCCCATCACCCCTGCTATTACAGTGCTCCATGACCCCTGTCATCACAATGCTCCAAAACCCTTCTCATCACAATATTCCATGATCCGTGTAATCACGATGATCCATGAACCATTTCCGTACAATGCTCCAGTACCCCTTTCATTAAAATGCTCCATGGCACTTGTCATCACAATGCTCCAGGAATCCTTCCAGCCCAATAATCCATGACCTGTTTCCTCACAATTCTCCAGGACCGCTTTCATCACAATGCTCCATTCCCTTGTCATCTCAATGTTTCATGGCCCCTGTAATCATAATGATCCATGCCCTTGTCATCAAAATGCTCCAGAACTTTTGTCATCACTATGCTCCATGCCCATGTCATCACAATGCTGCATGACCCCTGTCTTCACAATGCTGCATGACCCCTGTCATCACAATGCTCCATGCCCGTATCATCACAATGCTCCATTACCCATGTCATCGTAGTGATCCATGAACCCTTTCATCACAATGCTCCATGACACCTGTCATCACAATGCTCCGTGGTCTTCGTCATCACAATGCTCCATGACCACTGTCATCACCATGCCCCATGACCCCAGTCATCACAATGCTCCATAGCCCTTGTCATCACAATGCTCCATGATCCCTGTCATCACAATGTTCCATGACTCTTGTCATCAAAATGCCTCATGATCCATTTAATCACAATGCTCCATGACTCCTTTCATCACATGCTCCATGATACTTGTCATTACACTGCCCCATGACCTTCTTCATAACAATGTTCCATGATACCAGTCATCACAATGCTCCATGACCATTGTCGTCACAATGCTCCATGCCCATTTCAACACAATGCTCCATGACAACTGTCATCACAATGCTCCATGGCCTTTGTCATCACAATTATAGATGGCACCTGTAATCACAGTGCTCCATGACCCCTTTCATCAAAATGCTCCATGACCACTGTCATCACAATCCCACATGACCCCTGTCATCACAATGCTTCATGGCCCCTGTCATTACAATGCTCCATGACCACTGTCATCACAATGTTCCATGATCACGGTAATCACAATGACCCATGAGATCTTTCCTCAGAAGGCTCCAGTACGCCTGTCATCACAAGGCTCCAATGCCCGTCTCATCACAATGCTCCATGATCCCTGTCAGCACAACTTCAAATGACCATTGTCATCACAATGCTCCATGACACCTGTCATCACAATGTTGCCTGCCCATGTCATCAAAATGCTCCATGTCCCCTGTAATCACAATGTTCTGTTACACCTGTCATCACAAAGTTCCCTGCCCATGTCATCACAATGCTCCATTACCAATGTAATCAAAATGTTCGCCTGCCCTTGTCATCAAAATGCTCCATGACCCCTTTAATCACAATGCTCCATGAACCCTGTCATCACAATGTTCCATGACAGTTGTCATCACAATGCTCCATGACCCCTGTAATCACAAGGTTCCATGCCCTTGTCATCACAATGCTCCAGAACTCTTGTCATCATAATGATGTATGCCCATTTCATCACAAAGTTCCATGATACTTGTCATCACAATGCTCCTTGGCCTGTGTCATCACAATGTTCCATGGCCCCTGTCATCACAGTGCTCCATGATACCTTTCATCACAATTCTATTTGACCACTGTCATCACAATGCCCCAAGACACATGTCATCACAATTCGCCATGGCCCTTGTCATCACAATGCTCCATGACCCGTGTCATCACAATGGTTCAGGACACTTGTCATCACAATGATCCATGAGCACTTACATCACAATGCTCCTCGACTCCTGTCATGACAATGCTCCATAGCCTATGCATTCGCAATGCTACACGGTCCCTGTAATCACATTGCTCCATGATTCATTTCATCACAATGCTCTATGGCCACTGTCTTCACAATGCCACATTATACTTCTCATCACAATGCTCCATGGCCCCTGTAAGCACAATGTTCCATGACAGATGTCATCACTATCCTCCATGGACCCTGTAATCACAATGCTCCATTCCCTTGTCAATGCAATGCTCCAGAACACTTGTCATCATAATGCTCCATGACCGTCTCATCACAATTCTCCATGACACTTTTCATCAAAATGCTCCATGGCCTTTGTCATCACAATGCTCCATGGCCCCTGTTATCACAGTGATCCATGGTACCATTCATTACAATGCTTGATAACGTCTGTCATCACAATGCCCAATGCCACCTGTCAACACAATTCGCCATGGCCCTTGTCATCACAATGTTCCATGATCCATGTCATCGCACTGTTCCTGGACACTAATCATCACAATGAACTATGACCACATTCATCAGAATGCTCCATGACCCCTTTCATCACAGTGCTCCATGGCCTATGCATTCAAAATGCTCCATGGCCACTGTAATCACATTGCTCCATGATCCCCTTCATCACAATGCTGCATGACCCCTATCATCACAATGCTCGCAGAACCTTGTCATCACAATGTTCCATACCGTTGTCATCACAATGCTCCATGGTCCCTATAATCACAATGCTCCATGCGCTTGTCATCATAGTACTCCAGAATTCATGTCATCAAAATGTTCCATGGCCTTTGTCATCACAATGCTCCATGACCCCTGTCATCACAATGCTTGATGAACCTTCTCATCACAATGCTCCATGAACCGTGTCATCACAATTAGCCATCACCCCTGTCATCTCAATGCTCCATGACCTTTGTATTCACAATGCTCCATGGCCTCTATAATTGCGGGGCTCCATGACCCCTGTCATCACAATGCTCCTTGGTATATTTCATCACAATTCTAGATGACCACTGTCATCACAGTGCTCCACGGCCCCTGTCATCAGAGTCCTCCATGGTACCTTTCATCACAATTCTACATGACCACTGCCATCAAAATGCCCCATGACACCTGTCATCACACTTCGCCATGGCACTTGTCATCACAATGCTCCATGAACCATGTCACCACAATGTTCATGGACACATGTCATCACAATGCTCCATGACAACTTACATCACCATGCTCCTTGACCACTGTCATTTCATTGCTCCATGGCCTATGCATTCACAATGCTCCATGGCACCTGTAATCACATTGCTCCATGATCCTTTTCATCACAATATTCTATGACCACTCTCATCACAATACCCAATGACGCCTATCATCATAATGCTCCCAGGACCCTCTCATCACAATGCTCCATGAACCCTGTCATCACAATGTTCCATGACATTTGTCATCACAGTGCTCCATGAACCCCTGTCATCACAATATTCACTGCCCATGTAATCACAATGCTCCTGGTCCCCTGTAATCACAATGCTCCATACCCTTTTCATCACAATGCTCCAGAACTCTTGTCATCATAATGCTCCATGCCCGTGTCATCACAATGCTTCATGAGCACTTTCTTCACAATGCTCCTTGACCCCTGTCATCACAATGCTCCATGGCCTATGTATTCACAATGCTCCATGGCCCCTGTAATCACATTGCTCCATGATCCTTTTCATCACAATGCTCTATGACCACTGTCATCACAAGGCCACATGACACCTGTCATCACAATGCTCTATGGCCCCTGTCAGCACAATGTTCCATGACAGATCTCATCACAATGATCCATGACCGCTGTCATCACAATGTTCCCTGCCCTTGTCATCTCAATGCTCCCTGGCCCCTGTAATCACAATGCTCCATACGCTTGTCATCGCAATGCTCCAGATCACTTCTCATCATAATGCTCCATGCCCGTGTCATCACAATGCTCCATGGCCCCTGTCATCACAGTGCTCCGTGATACCTTTCATCACAATGAGAGATGACCACTGTCATCACAGTGCTCCATGACACCTGTCATCAGAATTGGCCATGGCCCTTGTCATAACAATGCTCCAGGACACTTGTCTTCACAATGTTCCATGGCGCATTTCATCATAATGCTCCATGGGCGCATTTCATCACAATGCTCCATGACCACTTTCATCAAATTGCTCCATGATGCCTGTCATCACAGTGCTCCATGGCCTTTGTCATCAAAATTCTACATGGCCCCTGTAATAACAGTGCTTCATGACAACTTTTATCACAATGCTCCATGACCACTCTCATCACAATGCCAGATAAGACCTTTCATGACAATGCTCCATGGCCCTTGTCATCACAATATTCTATGACTTCTGTCATCACAATGCTCCATGCCCCTGTCATCACAATGCCCCATCACCCCTGCTATTACAGTGCTCCATGACCCCTGTCATCACAATGCTCCAAAACCCTTCTCATCACAATATTCCATGATCCGTGTAATCACGATGATCCATGAACCATTTCCGTACAATGCTCCAGTACCCCTTTCATTAAAATGCTCCATGGCACTTGTCATCACAATGCTCCAGGAATCCTTCCAGCCCAATAATCCATGACCTGTTTCCTCACAATTCTCCAGGACCGCTTTCATCACAATGCTCCATTCCCTTGTCATCTCAATGTTTCATGGTCCCTTTAATCACAATGATCCATGCCCTTGTCATCAAAATGCTCCAGAACTTTTGTCATCACTATGCTCCATGCCAATGTCATCACAATGTTGCATGACCCCTGTCTTCACAATGCTGCATGACCCCTGTCATCACAATGCTCCATGCCCGTATCATCACAATGCTCCATTACCATGTCATCGTAGTGATCCATGACCCCTTTCATCACAATGCTCCATGACACCTGTCATAACAATGCTCCGTGGTCTTCGTCATCACAATGCTCCATGACCACTGTCATCACCATGCCCCATGACCCCAGTCATCACAATGCTCCATAGCCCTTGTCATCACAATGCTCCATGATCCCTGTCATCACAATGTTCCATGACTCTTGTCATCAAAATGCCTCATGATCCATTTAATCACAATGCTCCATGACTCCTTTCATCACATGCTCCATGATACTTGTCATTACACTGCCCCATGACCTTCTTCATAACAATGCTCCATGATACCAGTCATCACAATGCTCCATGACCATTGTCGTCACAATGCTCCATGCCCCTTTCAACACAAGGCTCCATGACAACTGTCATCACAATGCTCCATGGCCTTTGTCATCACAATTATAGATGGCACCTGTAATCACAGTGCTCCATGACCCCTTTCATCACAATGCTCCATGACCACTGTCATCACAATCCCCCATGACCCCTGTCATCACAATGCTTCATGGACCCTGTCATTACAATGCTCCATGACCACTGTCATCACAATGTTCCATAATCACTGTAATCACAATGACCCATGAAATCTTTCCTCAGAAGGCTCCAGTACGCCTGTCATCACAAGGCTCCAATGCCCGTCTCATCACAATGCCCCATGATCCCTGTCAGCAAAACTTTAAATGACAATTGTCATCACAATGCTCCATGACACCTGTCATCACAATGTTCTATTACACCTGTCATCACAAAGTTCCATGCCCATGTCATCACAATGCTCCATTACCAATGTAATCAAAATGTTCGCCTGCCCTTGTCATCAAAATGCTCCATGACCCCTTTAATCACAATGCTCCATGAACCCTGTCATCACAATGTTCCATGACAGTTGTCATCACAATGCTCCATGACCCCTGTAGTCACAATGGTCCATGCCCTTGTCATCACAATGCTCCAGAACTCTTGTCATCATAATGATGTATGCCCATTTCATCACAAAGTTCCATGATACTTGTCATCACAATGCTCCTTGGCCTTTGTCATCACAATGTTCCATGGCCCCTGTCATCACAGTGCTCCATGATACCTTTCATCACAATTCTATTTGACCACTGTCATCACAATGCCCCAAGACACATGTCATCACAATTCGCCATGGCCCTTGTCATCACAATGCTCCATGACCCGTGTCATCACAATGGTCCAGGACACTTGTCATCACAATGATCCATGACCACTTACATCACAATGCTCCTCGACTCCTGTCATCACAATGCTCCATAGCCTATGCATTCGCAATGCTACACGGTCCCTGTAATCACATTGCTCCATGATTCATTTCATCACAATGCTCTATGGCCACTGTCATCACAATGCCACATTATACTTCTCATCACAATGCTCCATGGCCCCTGTCAGCACAATGTTCCATGACAGATGTCATCACTATCCTCCATGGACCCTGTAATCACAATGCTCCATTCCCTTGTCAATGCAATGCTCCAGAACACTTGTCATCATAATGCTCCATGACGGTCTCATCACAATTCTCCATGACACTTTTCATCAAAATGCTCCATGGCCTTTGTCATCACAATGCTCCATTGCCCCTGTTATCACAGTGATACATGGTACCATTCATCACAATGCTTGATAACCTGTGTCATCACAATGCCCGATGACACCTGTCATCACAATTCGCCATGGCCCTTGTCATCACAATGTTCCATGATCCATGTCATCGCACTGTTCCTGGACACTAATCAACACAATGAACTATGACCACATTCATCAGAATGCTCCATGACCCCTGTCATCACAGTGCTCCATGGCTTATGCATTCAAAATGCTCCATGGCCACTGTAATCACATTGCTCCATGATCCCCTTCATCACAATGCTCCATGACCCCTATCATCACAATGCTCGCAGAACCTTGTCATCACAATGTTCCATACCGTTGTCATCACAATGCTCCATGGTCCCTATAATCACAATGCTCCATGCGCTTGTCATCACAGTACTCCAGAATTCATGTCATCAAAATGTTCCATGGCCTTTGTCATCACAATGCTCCATGATCCATGTTATTGCACTGTTCCTGGACACTAATCATCACAATGAACTATGACCACATTCATCAGAATGCTCCATGACCCTGTCATCAAAGTGCTCCATGGCCCCTGTAATCACATTGCTCCATGATCCTTTTCATCACAATGCTCTATGACCTCTGTCATCACAAGGCCACATGACACCTGCCATCACAATGCTCTATGGCCCCTGTCAGCACAATGTTCCATGACAGATCTCATCACAATGATCCATGACCGCTGTCATCACAATGTTCCCTGCCCTTGTCATCTCATTGCTCCCTGGCCCCTGTAATCACAATGCTCCATACGCTTGTTATCGCAATGCTCCAGATCACTTCTCATCATAATGCTCCATGCCCGTGTCATCACAATGCTCCATGGCCCCTGTCATCACAGTGCTCCGTGATACCTTTCATCAAAATGAGAGATGACCACTCTCATCACAGTGCTCCATGACACCTGTCATCAGAATTGGCCATTGCCCTTGTCATAAAAATGCTCCAGGACACTTGTCTTCACAATGTTCCATGGCGCATTTCATCACAATGCTCCATGCCCCTGTCATCACAATGCCCCATCACCCCTGCTATTACAGTGCTCCATGACCCCTGTCATCACAATGCTCCAAAACCCTTCTCATCACAATAGTCCATGATCCGTTTAATCACGATGATCCATGAACCATTTCCGTACAATGCTCCAGTACCCCTTTCATTAAAATGCTCCATGGCACTTGTCATCACAATGCTCCAGGAATCCTTCCAGCCCAATAATCCATGACCTGTTTCCTCACAATTCTCCAGGACCGCTTTCATCACAATGCTCCATTCCCTTGTCATCTCAATGTTTCATGGTCCCTTTAATCACAATGATCCATGCCCTTGTCATCAAAATGCTCCAGAACTTTTGTCATCACTATGCTCCATGCCCATGTCATCACAATGTTGCATGACCCCTGTCTTCGCAATGCTGCATGACCCCTGTCATCACAATGCTCCATGCCCGTATCATCACAATGCTCCATTACCCATGTCATCGTAGTGATCCATGACCCCTTTCATCACAATGCTCCTTGACACCTGTCATCACAGTGCTCCGTGGTCTTCGTCATCACAATGCTCCATGACCACTGTCATCACCATGCCCCATGACCCCAGTCATCACAATGCTCCATAGCCCTTGTCATCACAATGCTCCATGATCCCTGTCATCACAATGTTCCATGACTCTTGTCATCAAAATGCCTCATGATCAATTTAATCACAATGCTCCATGACTCCTTTCATCACATGCTCCATGATACTTGTCATTACACTGCCCCATGACCTTCTTCATAACAATGCTCCATGATACCAGTCATCACAATGCTCCATGACCATTGTCGTCACAATGCTCCATGCCCCTTTCAACACAATGCTCCATGACAACTGTCATCACAATATTGCCTGCCCATGTCATCAAAATGCTCCATGTCCCCTGTAATCACAATGTTCTATTACACCTGTCATCACAAAGTTCCCTGCCCATGTCATCACAATGCTCCATTACCAATGTAATCAAAATATTCGCCTGCCCTTGTCATCAAAATGCTCCATGACCCCTTTAATCACAATGCTCCATGAACCCTGTCATCACAATGTTCCATGACAGTTGTCATCACAATGCTCCATGACCCCTGTAATCACAATGCTCCATGCCCTTGTCATCACAATGCTCCAGAACTCTTGTCATCATAATGATGTATGCCCATTTCATCACAAAGTTCCATGATACTTGTCATCACAATGCTCCTTGGCCTTTGTCATCACAATGTTCCATGGCCCCTGTCATCACAGTGCTCCATGATACCTTTCATTACAACTCTATTTGACCACTGTCATCACAAGGCCCCAAGACACATGTCATCACAATTCGCCATGGCCCTTGTCATCACAATGCTCCATGACCCGTGTCATCACAATGGTCCAGGACACTTGTCATCACAATGATCCATGACCACTTACATCACAATGCTCCTCGACTCCTGTCATCACAATGCTCCATAGCCTATGCATTCGCAATGCTGCACGGTCCCTGTAATCACATTGCTCCATGATTCATTTCATCACAATGCTCTATGGCCACTGTCATCACAATGCCACATTATACCTGTCATCACAATGCTCCATGGCCCCTGTCAGCACAATGTTCCATGACAGATGTCATCACTACCCTCCATGGACCCTGTAATCACAGTGCTCCATTCCCTTGTCAATGCAATGCTCCAGAACTCTTGTCATCATAATGCTCCATGACCGTCTCATCACAATTCTCCATGAAAATTTTCATCAAAATGCTCCATGGCCTTTGTCATCACAATGCTCCATGGCCCCTGTTATCACAGTGATCCATGGTACCATTCATCACAATGCTTGATAACCTCTGTCATCACAATGCCCGATGACACCTGTCAACACAATTCGCCATTGCCCTTGTCATCACAATGCTCCATGATCCATGTCATCGCACTGTTCCTGGACACTAATCATCACAATGAACTATGACCACATTCATCAGAATGCTCCATGACCCCTGTCATCACAGTGCTCCATGGCTTATGCATTCAAAATGCTCCATGGCCACTGTAATCACATTGCTCCATGATCCCCTTCATCACAATGCTCCATGACCCCTATCATCACAATGCTCACAGAACCTTGTCATCACAATGTTCCATACCATTGTCATCACAATGCTCCATGCGCTTGTCTTCACAGTACTCCAGAATTCATGTCATCAAAATATTCCATGGCCTTTGTCATCACAATGCTCCATGATCCATGTTATTGCACTGTTCCTGGACACTAATCATCACAATGAACTATGACCACATTCATCAGAATGCTCCATGACCCCTGTCATCAAAGTGCTCCATGGCCCCTGTAATCACATACTCCATGACCCCTTTCATCACAATGCTCCATGACCACTGTCATCACCATGCCCCATGACCCCAGTCATCACAATGCTCCATAGCCCTTGTCATCACAATGCTCCATGATCCCTGTCATCACAATGTTCCATGATTCTTGTCATCAAAATGCCTCATGATCCATTTAATCACAATGCTCCATGACTCCTTTCATCACATGCTCCATGATACTTGTCATTACACTGCCCCATGACCTTCTTCATAACAATGCTCCATGATACCAGTCATCACAATGCTCCATGACCATTGTCGTCACAATGCTCCATGCCCCTTTCAACACAATGCTCCATGACAACTGTCATCACAATGCTCCATGGCCTTTGTCATCACAATTATAGATGGCACCTGTAATCACAGTGCTCCATGACCCCTTTCATCACAATGCTCCGTGACCCCTGTCATCACAATGCTTCATGGCCCCTGTCATTACAATGCTCCATGACCACTGTCATCACAATGTTCCATGATCACTGTAATCACAATGACCCATGAGATCTTTCCTCAGAAGGCTCCAGTACGCCTGTCATCACAAGGCTCCAATGCCTGTCTCATCACAATGCTCCATGATCCCTGTCAGCACAACTTTAAATGACCATTGTCATCACAATGCTCCATGACACCTGTCACCACAAAGTTCCCTGCCCATGTCATCACAATGCTCCATTACCAATGTAATCAAAATGTTCGCCTGCCCTTGTCATCAAAATGCTCCATGACCCCTTTAATCACAATGCTCCATGAACCCTGTCATCACAATGTTCCATGACAGTTGTCATCACAATGCTCCATGACCCCTGTAATCACAATGCTCCATGCCCTTGTCATCACAATGCTCCAGAACTCTTGTCATCATAATGATGTATGCCCATTTCATCACAAAGTTCCATGATACTTGTCATCACAATGCTCCTTGGCCTTTGTCATCACAATGTTCCATGGCCCCTGTCATCACAGTGCTCCATGATACCTTTCATCACAATTCTACTTGACCACTGTCATCACAAGGCCCCAAGACACATGTCATCACAATTCGCCATGGCCCTTGTCATCACAATGCTCCATGACCCGTGTCATCACAATGGTCCAGGACACTTGTCATCACAATGATCCATGACCACTTACATCACAATGCTCCTCGACTCCTGTCATCACAATGCTCCATAGCCTATGCATTCGCAATGCTGCACGGTCCCTGTAATCACATTGCTCCATGATTCATTTCATTACAATGCTCTATGGCCACTGTCATCACAATGCCACATTATACCTGTCATCACAATGCTCCATGGCCCCTGTCAGCAAAATGTTCCATGACAGATGTCATCACTACCCTCCATGGACCCTGTAATCACAGTGCTCCATTCCCTTGTCAATGCAATGCTCCAGAACTCTTGTCATCATAATGCTCCATGACCGTCACATCACAATTCTCCATGACACTTTTCATCAAAATGCTCCATGGCCTTTGTCATCACAATGCTCCATGGCCCCTGTTATCACAGTGATCCATGGTACCATTCATCACAATGCTTGATAACCTCTCTCATCACAATGCCCGATGACACCTGTCATCACAATTCGCCATGGCCCTTGTCATCACAATGCTCCATGATCCATGTTATTGCACTGTTCCTGGACACTAATCATCACAATGAACTATGACCACATTCATCAGAATGCTCCATGACCCCTGTCATCACAGTGCTCCATGGCCTATGCATTCAAAATGCTCCATGGCCACTGTAATCACATTGCTCCATGATCCCCTTCATCACAATGCTCCATGAACCCTATCATCACAATGGTCGCAGAAACTTGTCATCACAATGTTCCATACCATTGTCATCACAATGCTCCATGGTCCCTATAATCACAATGCTCCATGCGCTTGTCATCACAGTACTCCAGAATTCATGTCATCAAAATGTTCCATGGCCATTGTCATCACAATGCTCCATGACCCCTGTCATCACAATGCTTGATGAACCTTGTCATCACAATGCTCCATGAACCGTGTCATCACAATTAGCCATCACCCCTGTCATCTCAATGTTCCATGATCTTTGTATTAACAATGCTCCATGGCCTCTATAATTGCGGGGATCCATGACCCCTGTTATCACAATGCTCCTTGGTATATTTCATCACAATTCTAGATGACCACTGTCATCACAGTGCTCCACGGCCCCTGTCATCAGAGTCCTCCATGATACCTTTCATCACAATTCTACATGACCACTGTCATCAAAATGCCCCATGACACCTGTCATCACACTTCGCCATGGCACTTGTCATCACAATGTTCCATGAACCATGTCATCACAATATTCATGGACACATGTCATCACAATGCTCCATGACAACTTACATCACCATGCTCCTTGACCACTGTCATTTCATTGCTCCATGGCCTATGCATTCACAATGCTCCATGGCACCTGTAATCACATGGCTCCATGATCCTTTTCATCACAATATTCTATGACCACTCTCATCACAATACCCAATAACGCCTATCATCATAATGCTCCAAGGCCCCTCTCATCACAATGCTCCATGAACCCTGTCATCACAATGTTCCATGACATTTGTCATCACAGTGCTACATGAACCCCTGTCATCACAATATTCACTGCCCATGTAATCACAATGCTCCTGGTCCCCTGTAATCACAATGCTCCATACCCTTTTCATCACAATACTCCAGAACTCTTGTCATCATAATGCTCCATGCCCGTGTCATCACAATGCTCCATGACCACTTTCATCACAATGCTGCTTGACCCCTGTCATCACAATGCTCCATGGCCTATGTATTCACAATGCTCCATGGCCCCTGTAATCACATTGCTCCATGATCCTTTTTATCACAATGCTCTATGACCACTGTCATCACAAGGCCACATGACACCTATCATCACAATGCTCTATGGCCCCTGTCAGCACAATGTTCCATGACAGATCTCATCACAATGATCCATGACCTCTGTCATCACAATGTTCCCTGCCCTTGTCATCTCAATGCTCCCTGGCCCCTGTAATCACAATGCTCCATACCCTTGTCATCGCAATGCTCCAGATCACTTCTCAACATAATGCTCCATGCCCGTGTCATCACAATGCTCCATGGCCTATGCATTCGCAATGCTACACGGTCCCTGTAATCACATTGCTCCATGATTCATTTCATCACAATGCTCTATGGCCACTGTCATCACAATGCCACATTATACTTCTCATCACAATGCTCCATGGCCCCTGTCAGCACAGTGTTCCATGACTGATGTCATCACTATCCTCCATGGACCCTGTAATCACAATGCTCCATTCCCTTGTCAATGCAATGCTCCAGAACTCTTGTCATCATAATGCTCCATGACCGTCTCATCACAATTCTCCATGACACTTTTCATCAAAATGCTCCATGGCCTTTGTCATCACAATGCTCCATGGCCCCTGTTATCACAGTGATCCATGGTACCATTCATCACAATGCTTGATAACGTCTGTCATCACAATGCCCGATGACACCTGTCAACACAATTCGCCATGGCCCTTGTCATCACAATGCTCCATGATCCATGTCATCGCACTGTTCCTGGACACTAATCATCACAATGAACTATGACCACATTCATCAGAATGCTCCATGACCCCTGTCATCACAGTGCTCCATGGCCTATGCATTCAAAATGCTCCATGGCCACTGTAATCACATTGCTCCATGATCCCCTTCATCACAATGCTCCATGACCCCTATCATCACAATGCTCGCAGAACCTTGTCATCACAATGTTCCATACCGTTGTCATCACAATGCTCCATGGTCCCTATAATCACAATGCTCCATGCGCTTGTCATCACAGTACTCCAGAATTCATGTCATCAAAATGTTCCATGGCCTTTGTCATCACAATGCTCCATGACCCCTGTCATCACAATGCTTGATGAACCTTGTCATCAAAATACTCCATGAACCGTGTCATCACAATTAGCCATCACCCCTGTCATCTCAATGCTCCATGACCTTTGTATTCACAATGCTCCATGGCCTCTATATTTTCGGGGCTCCATGACCCCTGTCATCACAATGCTCCTTGGTATATTTCATCACAATTCTAGATGACCACTGTCATCACAGTGCTCCACGGCCCCTGTCATCAGAGTCCTCCATGATACCTTTCATCACAATTCTACATGACCACTGTCATCAAAATGCCCCATGACACCTGTCATCACACTTCGCCATGGCACTTGTCCTCACAATGCTCCATGAACCATGTCACCACAATATTCATGGACACATGTCATCACAATGCTCCATGACAACTTACATCACCATGCTCCTTGACCACTGTCATTTCATTGCTCCATGGCCTATGCATTCACAATGCTCCATGGCACCTGTAATCACATTGCTCCATGATCCTTTTCATCACAATATTCTATGAACACTCTCATCACAATACCCAATGAGGCCTATCATCATAATGCTCCCAGGACCCTCTCATCACAATGCTCCATGAACCCTGTCATCACAATGTTCCATGACATTTGTCATCACAGTGCTCCATGAACCCCTGTCATCACAATATTCACTGACCATGTAATCACAATGCTCCTGGTCCCCTGTAATCACAATGCTCCATACCCCTTTCATCACAATGCTCCAGAACTCTTGTCATCATAATGCTCCATGCCCGTATCATCACAATGTTCCATGACCACTTTCATCACAATGCTCCTTGACCCCTGTCATCACAATGTTCCATGGCCTATGTATTCACAATGCTCCATGGCCCCTGTAATCACATTGCTCCATGATCCTTTTCATCACAATGCTCTATGACCACTGTCATCACAAGGCCACATGACACCTGTCATCACAATGCTCTATGGCCCCTGTCAGCACAATGTTCCATGACAGATCTCATCACAATGATCCATGACCGCTGTCATCACAATGTTCCCTGACCTTGTCATCTCAATGCTCCCTGGCCCCTGTAATCACAATGCTCCATACCCTTGTCATCGCAATGCTCCAGATCACTTCTCATCATAATGCTCCATGCCCGTGTCATCACAATGCTCCATGGCCCCTGTCATCACAGTGCTCCGTGGTACCTTTCATCACAATGAGAGATGACCACTGTCATCACAGTGCTCCATGACACCTGTCATCAGAATTGGCCATGGCCCTTGTCATAACAATGCTCCAGGACACTTGTCTTCACAATGTTCCATGGCGCATTTCATCACAATGCTCCATGACCACTTTCATTAAATTGCTCCATGATGCCTGTCATCACAGTGCTCCATGGCCTTTGTCATCAAAATTCTACATGGCCCCTGTAATAACAGTGCTTCATGACAACTTTTATCACAATGCTCCATGACCACTCTCATCACAATGCCAGATAAGACCTTTCATGACAATGCTCCATGGCCCTTGTCATCACAATATTCTATCACTTCTGTCATCACAATGCTCCATGCCCCTGTCATCACAATGCCCCATCACCCCTGCTAATACAGTGCTCCATGACCCCTGTCATCACAATGCTCCAAAACCCTTCTCATCACAATAGTCCATGATCCGTGTAATCACGATGATCCATGAACCATTTCCGTACAATGCTCCAGTACCCCTTTCATTAAAATGCTCCATGGCACTTGTCATCACAATGCTCCAGGAATCCTTCCAGTCCAATAATCCATGACCTGTTTCCTCACAATTCTCCAGGACCGCTTTCATCACAATGCTCCATTCCCTTGTCATCTCAATGTTTCATGGCCCCTGTAATCACAATCATCCATGCCCTTGTCATCAAAATGCTCCAGAACTTTTGTCATCACTATGCTCCATGCCCATGTCATCACAATGCTGCATGACCCCTGTCTTCACAATGCTGCATGACCCCTGTCATCACAATGCTCCATGCCCGTATCATCACAATGCTCCATTACCCATGTCATCGTAGTGATCCATGACCCCTTTCATCACAATGCTCCATGACACCTGTCATCACAATGCTCCGTGGTCTTCGTCATCACAATGCTCCATGACCACTGTCATCACCATGCCCCATGACCCCAGTCATCACAATGCTCCATAGCCCTTGTCATCACAATGCTCCATGATCCCTGTCATCACAATGTTCCATGACTCTTGTCATCAAAATGCCTCATGATCCATTTAATCACAATGCTCCAGGACTCCTTTCATCACATGCTCCATGATACTTGTCATTACACTGCCCCATGACCTTCTTCATAACAATGCTCCATGATACCAGTCATCACAATGCTCCAGGACCATTGTCGTCACAATGCTCCATGCCCCTTTCAACACAATGCTCCATGACAACTGTCATCACAATGCCCCAAGGCCTTTGTCATCACAATTATAGATGGCACCTGTAATCACAGTGCTCCATGACCCCTTTCATCACAATGCTCCATGACCACTGTCATCACAATCCCCCATGACCCCTGTCATCACAATGCTTCATGGCCCCTGTCATTACAATGCTCCATGACCACTGTCATCACAATGTTCCATGATCACTGTAATCACAATGACCCATGAGATCTTTCCTCAGAAGGCTCCAGTACGCCTGTCATCACAAGGCTCCAATGCCCGTCTCATCACAATGCTCCATGATCCCTGTCAGCACAACTTTAAATGACCATTGTCATCACAATGCTCCATGACACCTGTCATCACAATGTTGCCTGCCCATGTCATCAAAATGCTCCATGTCCCCTGTAATCACAATGTTCTATTACACCTGTCATCACAAAGTTCCCTGCCCATGTCATCACAATGCTCCATTACCAATGTAATCAAAATGTTCGCCTGCCCTTGTCATCAAAATGCTCCATGACCCCTTTAATCACAAAGCTCCATGAACCCTGTCATCACAATGTTCCATGATAGTTGTCATCACAATGCTCCATGACCCCTGTAGTCACAATGCTCCATGCCCATGTCATCACAATGCTCCAGAACTCTTGTCATCATAATGATGTATGCCCATTTCATCACAAAGTTCCATGATACTTGTCATCACAATGCTCCTTGGCCTTTGTCATCACAATGTTCCATGGCCCCTGTCATCACAGTGCTCCATGATACCTTTCATCACAATTCTATTTGACCACTGTCATCACAATGCCACAAGACACATGTCATCACAATTCGCCATGACCCTTGTCATCACAATGCTCCATGACCCGTGTCATCACTATGGTCCAGGACACTTGTCATCACAATGATCCATGACCACTTACATCACAATGCTCCTCGACTCCTGTCATCACAATGCTCCATAGCCTATGCATTCGCAATGCTACACGGTCCCTGTAATCACATTGCTCCATGATTCATTTCATCACAATGCTCTATGGCCACTGTCATCACAATGCCACATTATACCTGTCACCACAATGCTCCATGGCCCCTGTCAGCACAATGTTCCATGACAGATGTCATCACTATCTTCCATGGACCCTGTAATCACAATGATCCATTCCCTTGTCAATGCAATGCTCCAGAACTCTTGTCATCATAATGCTCCATGACTGTCTCATCACAATTCTCCATGACAATTTTCATCAAAATGCTCCATGGCCTTTGTCATCACAATGCTCCATGGCCCCTGTTATCACAGTGATCCATGGTACCATTCATCACAATGCTTGATAACCTCTGTCGTCACAATGCCCGATGACACCTGTCAACACAATTCGCCATTGCCCTTGTCATCACAATGCTCCATGATCCATGTCATCGCACTGTTCCTGGACACTAATCATCACAATGAACTATGACCACATTCATCAGAATGCTCCATGACCCCTGTCATCACAGTGCTCCATGGCTTATGCATTCAAAATGCTCCATGGCCACTGAAATCACATTGCTCCATGATCCCCTTCATCACAATGCTCCATGACCCCTATCATCACAATGCTCGCAGAACCTTGTCATAACAATGTTCCATACCGTTGTCATCACAATGCTCCATGGTCCCTATAATCACAATGCTCCATGCGCTTGTCATCACAGTACTCCAGAATTCATGTCATCAAAATGTTCCATGGCCTTTGTCATCACAATGCTCCATGATCCATGTTATTGCACTGTTCCTGGACACTAATCATCACAATGAACTATGACCACATTCATCAGAATGCTCCATGACCCCTGTCATCAAAGTGCTCCATGGCCCCTGTAATCACATTGCTCCATGATCCTTTTCATCACAATGCTCTATGACCACTGTCATCACAAGGCCACGTGACACCTGTCATAACAATGCTCTATGGCCCCTGTCAGCACAATGTTCCATGACAGATCTCACCACAATGATCCATGACCGCTGTCATCACAATGTTCCCTGCCCTTGTCATCTCAATGCTCCCTGGCCCCTGTAATCACAATGCTCCATACCCTTGTCATCGCAATGCTCCAGATCACTTCTCATCATAATGCTCCATGCCCGTGTCATCACAATGCTCCATGGCCCCTGTCATCACAGTGCTCCGTGGTACCTTTCATCACAATGAGAGATGACCACTGTCATCACAGTGCTCCATGACACCTGTCATCAGAATTGGCCATGGCCCTTGTCATAACAATGCTCCAGGACACTTGTCTTCACAATGTTCCATGGCGCATTTCATCACAATGCTCCATGACCACTTTCATCAAATTGCTCCATGATGCCTGTCATCACAGTGCTCCATGGCCTTTGTCATCAAAATTCTACATGGCCCCTGTAATAACAGTGCTTCATGACAACTTTTATCACAATGCTCCATGACCACTCTCATCACAATGCCAGATAAGACCTTTCATGACAATGCTCCATGGCCCTTGTCATCACAATATTCTATGACTTCTGTCATCACAATGCTCCATGCCCCTGTCATCACAATGTCCCATCATCCCTGCTATTACAGTGCTCCATGACACCTGTCATCACAATGCTCCAAAACCCTTCTCATCACAATAGTCCATGATCCGTGTAATCACGATGATCCATGAACCATTTCCGTACAATGCTCCAGTACCCCCTTCATTAAAATGCTCCATGGCACTTGTCATCACAATGCTCCAGGAATCCTTCCAGCCCAATAATCCATGACTTGTTTCCTCACAATTCTCCAGGACCGCTTTCATCACAATGCTCCATTCCCTTGTCATCTCAATGTTTCATGGCCCCTGTAATCACAATGATCCATGCCCTTGTCATCAAAATGCTCCAGAACTTTTGTCATCACTATGCTCCATGCCCATGTCATCACAATGCTGCATGACCCCTGTCTTCACAATGCTGCATGACCCCTGTCATCACAATGCTCCATGCCCGTATCATCACAATGCTCCATTACCCATGTCATCGTAGTGATCCATGACCCCTTTCATCACAATGCTCCATGACACCTGTCATCACAATGCTCCATGACCACTGTCATCACCATGCCCCATGACCCCAGTCATCACAATGCTCCATAGCCCTTGTCATCACAATGCTCCATGATCCCTGTCATCACAATGTTCCATGACTCTTGTCATCAAAATGCCTCATGATCCATTTAATCACAATCCTCCATGACTCCTTTCATCACATGCTCCATGATACTTGTTATTACACTGCCCCATGACCTTCTTCATAACAATGCTCCATGATACCAGTCATCACAATGCTCCATGACCATTGTCATCACAATGCTCCATGCCCCTTTCAACACAATGCTCCATGACAACTGTCATCACAATGCTCCATGGCCTTTGTCATCACAATTATAGATGGCACCTGTAATCACAGTGCTCCATGACCCCTTTCATCTCAATGCTCCATGACCACTGTCATCACAATGCCCAATGAACCCTGTCATCAAAATTCTCCATGGCCCCTGTCATTATAATGCCTCATGACCACTGTCATCACAATGTTCCATGATCGCTGTAATCACAATGACCCATGAGATCTTTCCTCAGAAGGCTCCAGTAGGCCTGTCTTCACAAAGCTCCAATGCCCGTCTCATCACAATGCTCCATGATCCCTGTCAGCACAACTTTAAATGACAATTGTCATCACAATGCTCCATGACACCTGTCATTACAATGTTGCCTGCCCATGTCATCAAAATGCTCCATGTTCCCTGTACTCACAATGTTCTATTACACCTGTCATCACAAAGTTCCCTGCCCATGTCATCACAATGCTCCATTACCAATGTAATCAAAATGTTCGCCTGCCCTTGTCATCAAAATGCTCCATGACCCCTTTAATCATAATGCTCCATGAACCCTGTCATCACAATGTTCCATGACAGTTGTCATCACAATGCTCCATGACCACTGTAATCACAATGCTCCATGCCCTTGTCATCACAATGCTCCAGAACTCTTGTCATCATAATGCTCCATGACCGTCACATCACAATTCTCCATGACACTTTTCATCAAAATGCTCCATGGCCTTTGTCATCACAATGCTCCATGGCCCCTGTTATCACAGTGATCCATGGTACCATTCATCACAATGCTTGATAACCTCTGTCATCACAATGCCCGATGACAGTTGTCATCACAATTCGCCATGGCCCTTGTCATCACAATGCTCCATGATCCATGTTATTGCACTGTTCCTGGACACTAATCATCACAATGAACTATGACCACATTCATCAGAATGCTCCATGACCCCTGTCATCAAAGTGCTCCATGGCCCCTGTAATCACATACTCCATGATCCTTTTCATCACAATTCTCTATGACCACTGTCATCACAAACCACATGACACCTGTCATCACAATGCTCTATGGCCCCTGTCAGCACAATGTTCCATGACAGATCTCATCACAATGATCCATGACCGCTGTCATCACAATGTTCCCTGCCCTTGTCATCTCAATGCTCCCTGGCCCCTGTAATCACAATTCTCCATACCCTTGTCATCGCAATGCTCCAGATCACTTCTCATCATAATGCTCCATGCCCGTGTCATCACAATGCTCCATGGCCTCTGTCATCACAGTGCTCCGTGATACCTTTCATCATAATGAGAGATGACTACTGTCATCACAGTGTTCCATGACACCTGTCATCAGAATTGGCCATGGCCCTTGTCATAACAATGCTCCAGGACACTTGTCTTCACAATATTCCATGGCGCATTTCATCACAATGCTCCATGACCACTTTCATCAAATTGCTGCATGATGCCTGTCATCACAGTGCTCCATGGCCTTTGTCATCAAAATTCTACATGGCCCCTGTAATAACAGTGCTTCATGACAACTTTTATCACAATGCTCCATGACCACTCTCATCACAATGCCAGATAAGACCTTTCATGACAATGCTCCACGGCCCTTGTCATCACAATATTCTATGACTTCTGTCATCACAATGCTCCATGCCCCTCTCATCACAGTGCCCCATCACCCCTGCTATTACAGTGCTCCATGACCCCTGTCATCACAATGCTCCAAAACCCTTCTCATCACAATAGTCCATGATCCGTGTAATCACGATGATCCATGAACCATTTCCGTACAATGCTCCAGTACCCCTTCCATTAAAATGCTCCATGGCACTTGTCATCACAATGCTCCAGGAATCCTTCCAGCCCAATAATCCATGACCTGTTTCCTCACAATTCTCCAGGACCGCTTTCATCACAATGCTCCATTCCTTTGTCATCTCAATGTTTCATGGCCCCTGTAATCACAATGATCCATGCCCTTGTCATCAAAATGCTCCAGGACTTTTGTCATCGCTATGCTCCATGCCCATGTCATCACAATGCTGCATGACCCCTGTCTTCACAATGCTGCATGACCCCTGTCATCACAATGCTCCATGCCCGTATCATCACAATGCTCCATTACCCATGTCATCGTAGTGATCCATGACCCCTTTCATCACAATGCTCCATGACACCTGTCATCACAATGCTCCGTGGTCTTCGTCATCACAATGCTCCATGACCACTGTCATCACCATGCCCCATGACCCCAGTCATCACAATGCTCCATAGCCCTTGTCATCACAATGCTCCATGATCCCTGTCATCACAATGTTCCATGACTCTTGTCATCAAAATGCCTCATGATCCATTTAATCACAATGCTCCATGACTCCTTTCATCACATGCTCCATGATACTTGTCATTACACTGCCCCATGACCTTCTTCATAACAATGCTCCATGATACCAGTCATCACAATGCTCCATGACCATTGTCATCACAATGCTCCATGCCCTTTCAACACAATGCTCCATGACAACTGTCATCACAATGCTCCAAGGCCTTTGTCATCACAATTATAGATGGCACCTGTAATCACAGTGCTCCATGACCCCTTTCATCACAATGCTCCATGACCACTGTCATCACAATCCCCCATGACCCCTGTCATCACAATGCTTCATGGCCCCTGTCATTACAATGCTCCATGACCACAGTCATCACAATGTTCCATGATCACTGTAATCACAATGACCCATGAGATCTTTCCTCAGAAGGCTCCAGTACGCCTGTCATCACAAGGCTCCAATGCCCGTCTCATCACAATGCTCCATGATCCCTGTCAGCACAACTTTAAATGACCATTGTCATCACAATGCTCCATGACACCTGTCATCACAATGTTCCCTGCCCATGTCATCAAAATGCTCCATGTCCCCTGTAATCACAATGTTCTGTTACACCTGTCATCACAAAGTTCCCTGCCCATGTCATCACAATGCTCCATTACCAATGTAATCAAAATGTTCGCCTGCCCTTGTCATCAAAATGCTCCATGACCCCTTTAATCACAATGCTCCATGAACCCTGTCATCACAATGTTCCATGACAGTTGTCATCACAATGCTCCATGACCCCTGTAATCACAATGCTCCATGCCCTTGTCATCACAATGCTTCAGAACTCTTGTCATCATAATGATGTATGCCCATTTCATCACAAAGTTCCATGATACTTGTCATCACAATGCTCCTTGGCCTTTGTCATCACAATGTTCCAGGGCCCCTGTCATCACAGTGCTCCATGATACCTTTCATCACAATTCTATTTGACCACTGTCATCACAATGCCCCAAGACACATGTCATCACAATTTGCCATGGCCCTTGTCATCACAATGCTCCAAAACCCTTCTCCTCACAATAGTCCATGATCCGTGTAATCACGATGATCCATGAACCATTTCCGTACAATGCTCCAGTACACCTTTCATTAAAATGCTCCATGGCACTTGTCATCACAATGCTCCAGGAATCCTTCCAGCCCAATAATCCATGACCTGTTTCCTCACAATTCTCCAGGACCGCTTTCATCACAATGCTGCATTCCCTTGTCATCTCAATGTTTCATGGCCCCTGTAATCACAATGATCCATGCCCTTGTCATCAAAATGCTCCAGAACTTTTGTCATCACTATGCTCCATGCCCATGTCATCACAATGCTGCATGACCCCTGTCTTCACAATGCTGCATGACCCCTGTCATCACAATGCTCCATGCCCGTATCACCACAATGCTCCATTACCCATGTCATCGTAGTGATCCATGACCCCTTTCATCACAATGCTCCATGACACCTGTCATCACAATGCTCCGTGGTCTTTGTCATCACAATGCTCCATGACCACTGTCATCACCATGCCCCATGACCCCAGTCATCACAATGCTCCATAGCCCTTGTCATCACAATGCTCCATGATCCCTGTCATCACAATGTTCCATGACTCTTGTCATCAAAATGCCTCATGATCCATTTAATCACAATCCTCCATGACTCCTTTCATCACATGCTCCATGATACTTGTCATTACACTGCCCCATGACCTTCTTCATAACAATGCTCCATGATACCAGTCATCACAATGCTCCATGACCATTGTCGTCACAATGCTCCATGCCCCTTTCAACACAATGCTCCATGACAACTGTCATCACAATGCTCCATGGCCTTTGTCATCACAATTATAGATGGCACCTGTAATCACAGTGCTCCATGACCCCTTTCATCACAATGCTCCATTGCCTGGTCATCTCAATGTTTCATGGCCCCTGTAATCACAATGATCCATGCCCTTGTCATCAAAATGCTCCAGAACTTTTGTCATCACTATGCTCCATGCCCATGTCATCACAATGCTGCATGACCCCTGTCATCACAATGCTCCATGCCCGTATCATCACAATGCTCCATTACCCATGTCATCGTAGTGATCCATGACCCCTTTCATCACAATGCTCCATGACACCTGTCATCACAATGCTCCGTGGTCTTCGTCATCACAATGCTCCATGACCACTGTCATCACCATGCCCCATGACCCCAGTCATCACAATGCTCCATAGCCCTTGTCATCACAATGATCCATGATCCCTGTCATCACAATGTTCCATGACTCTTGTCATCAGAATGCCTCATGATCCATTTAATCACAATGCTCCATGACTCCTTTCATCACACGCTCCATGATACTTGTCATTACACTGCCCCATGACCTTCTTCATAACAATGCTCCATGATACCAGTCATCACAATTCCATGCCCCTTTCAACACAATGCTCCATGACAACTGTCATCACAATGCTCCATGGCCTTTGTCATCACAATTATAGATGGCACCTGTAATCGCAGTGTTCCATGACCCCTTTCATCACAATGCTCCATGACCACTGTCATCACAATCCCCCATGACCCCTGTCGTCACAATGCTTCATGGCCCCTGTCATTACAATGCTCCATGACCACTGTCATCACAATGTTCAATGATCACTGTAATCACAATGACCCATGAGATCTTTCCTCAGAAGGCTACAGTACGCCTGTCATCACAAAGCTCCAATGCCCGTCTCATCACAATGCTCCATGATCCCTGTCAGCACAACTTTAAATGACCATTGTCATCACAATGCTCCATGACACCTGTCATCACAATGTTGCCTGCCCATGTCTTCAAAATGCTCCATGTCCCCTGTAATCACAATGTTCTATTACACCTGTCATCACAAAGTTCCCTGCCCATGTCATCACAATGCTCCATTACCAATGTAATCGAAATGTTCGCCTGCCCTTGTCATCAAAATGCTCCATGACCCCTTTAATCACAATGCTCCATGAACCCTGTCATCACAATGTTCCATGACAGTTGTCATCACAATGCTCCATGACCCCTGTAATCACAATGCTCCATGCCCTTGTCATCACAATGCTCCAGAACTCTTGTCATCATAATGATGTATGCCCATTTCATCACTAAGTTCCATGATACTTGTCATCACAATGCTCCTTGGCCTTTGTCATCTCCATGTTCCATGGCCCCTGTCATCACAGTGCTCCATGATACCTTTCATCACAATTCTATTTGACGACTGTCATCACAAGGCCCCAAGACACATGTCATCACAATTCTCCATGGCCCTTGTCATCACAATGCTCCATGACCCGTGTCATCACAATGGTCCAGGACACTTGTCATCACAATGATCCATGACCACTTACATCACAATGCTCCTCGACTCCTGTCATCACAATGCTCCATAGCCTATGCATTCGCAATGCTACACGGTCCCTGTAATCACATTGCTCCATGATTCATTTCATCACAATGCTCTATGGCCACTGTCATCACAATGCCACATTATACCTGTCAGCACAATGTTCCATGACAGATGTCATCACTATCCTCCATGGACCCTGTAATCACAATGCTCCATTCCCTTGTCAACGCAATGCTCCAGAACTGTTGTCATCATAATGCTCCATGACCGTCTCATCACAATTCTCCATGACAATTTTCATCAAAATGCTCCATGGACTTTGTCATCACAACGCTCCATGGCCCCTGTTATCACAGTGATCCATGGTACCATTCATCACAATGCTTGATAACTTCTGTCATCACAATGCCCGATGACACCTGTCATCACAATTCGCCATGGCCCTTGTCATCACAATGCTCCATGATCCATGTCATCGCACTGTTTCTGGACACTAATCATCACAATGAACTATGACCACACTCATCACAAGGCTCCATGACCCCTGTCATCACAGTGCTCCATGGCCTATGCATTCAAAATGCTCCATGACCCCTGTAATCATATTGTTCCATGATCCCCTTCATCACAATGCTCCATGACCCCTGTCATCACAATGCTCGAAGACCCTTGTCATCATAATGCTCCATGGTCCCTATAATCACAATGCTCCATGCGCTTGTCATCACAGTGCTCCAGAATTCTTGTCATCAAAATATTCCATGGCCTTTGTCATCACAATGCTCCATGACCCCTGTCATCACAATGCTTGATGAACTTTGTCATCACAATGTTCCATGAACCGTTTCGTCACGAGGTTCCGGGACCCTTGTCATCACAATGATCCATGACACCTGTCATCTCAATGCTCCATGACCTTTGTATTCACAATGTTCCATGGCCCCTGTAATTGCAGTGCTCCACGACCCCTGTCATCAAAATGCTCCCTGGTATAATTCATCACAATTCTAGATGACCACTCTCATCACAGTGCTCCAGGGCCCCTGTCATCAGAGTCCTCCATGATACCTTTCAACACAATTCTATATGACCACTGTCATCACAATGCTCCATGACAACTTACATCACAATGCTCCTTGACCCCTGTCATTTCATTGCTCCATGGCCTATGCATTCACAATGTGCCATGGCCCCTGTAATCACATTGCTCCATGATCCCTTTCATCACAATGCTCTATGAGCACTCTCATCACAATATCCCATGACGCCTATCATCATAATGCTCCAAGGCCCCTCTCATCACAATGCTCCATGATCCCTGTCATCACAATGTTCCATGACTCTTGTCATCAAAATGCCTCATGATCCATTTAATCACAATGCTCCATGACTCCTTTCGTCACATGCTCCATGATACTTGTCATTACACTGCCCCATGACCTTCTTCATAACAATGCTCCATGATACCAGTCATCACAATGCTCCATGACAACTGTCATCACAATGCTCCATGGCCTTTGTCATCACAATTATACATGGCCCCTGTAGTCACAGTACTCCATTACCCCTTTCATCACAATGCTCCATGACCACTGTCATCACAATGCCCCATTGCCCCTGTCATTACAATACTCCATGACCACTGTCATCACAAAGTTCCATGATTGCTGTAATCACAATGACCCATGACACCTTTCTTCACAAGGCTCCAGTTCGCCTTTCATCACAATGCCCCATGCCCCTTGTCATCACAATGCTGAATGCAGTTGTCATCACAATGCACCATGGTCCCTGTAATCACAATTCTCCATGCCCTTGTCATCAAAATGCTCCAGAAGTCATGTCATCACAATGCTCCATTCCTTTGTCTTCACAATGCTCCATGACCACAGTCATCACAATGCTCCATGATCCGAGTAATCACAATGATCCATGACCCCTTTCCTCACAATGCTCCAATACCTCTTTCATCACAATGCTCATGTCACTTGTTATCACAATGCTCCATGCCTTATAATCACAATGCTCCATGGCACGTTTCCTCACAATGCTCCAGTACCCCATTCATCACAAGTCTGTATGCCACTTGTCATCAAAATTATACATGCTCTTATCATCACAATGGCCCTGGATCCATTGAATCACAGTGCTCCATGACCCCTTTCATAACAATGCTCCATGACACCTGTCATCACAATGATCCATGACCCGTTTCATCTCAATGCTGCATGGCACCTGTCATCAGAATGCTCCAGGGCCTTTGTCATCACAATGCTCCATGGCCCCTATTATCACAGTGCTCCATGTTACCTTTCATCACAATTCTAGATGACCACTGTCATCACAATGCCCCATGACACCTGTCATCACAATTCGCCATGGCCCTTGTCATCACAATGCTGCATGATCCATGTCATCACACTGTTCCTGGACACTTATCATCACAATGAACTATGACCACACCCATCAGAAGGCTCCATGACCCCTGTCATCACAATGCTCCATGGCCTATGCATTCAAAATGCTCCATGGCCCCTGTAATCATATTGCTCCATGATCCCCTTCATCACAATGCTCCATGACCCCTGTCATCACAATGCTCGAAGACCCTTGTCATCACAATGCTCCATGGTCCCTATAATCACAATGCTCCATGCGCTTGTCATCACAGTGCTCCAGAATTCTTGTCATCAAAATATTACATGGCCTGTGTCATCAAAATGCTCCATGACCCCTGTCATCACAATGCTTGATGAACTTTGTCATCACAATGTTCCATGAACCGTTTCGTCATGAGGTTCCGGGACACTTGTCATCACAATGATCCATGACCCCTGTCATCTCAATGCTCTATGACCTTTGTATTCACAATGCTCCTTGGCCCCTGTAATTGCGGTGCTCCATGACCCCTGTCATCAAAATGCTCCCTGCTATATTTCATCACACTTCTAGATGACCACTCTCATCACAGTGCTCCAAGGCCCCTGTAATCAGAGTCCTCCATGATACCTTTCAACACAATTCTATATGACCTCTGTCATTTCATTGCTCCATGGCCTATGCATTCACAATGTGCCATGGCCCCTGTAATCACATCGCTCCATGATCCCTTTCATCACAATGCTCTATGACCACTCTCATCACAATACCCCATGACGCCTATCATCATAATGCTCCAAGGCCCCTCTCTTCACAATGCTCCATGATCCCTGTCATCACAATGTTCCATGACACTTGTCATCACAGTGCTCCATGACCCCTGTCATCACAATATTCACTGCCCATGTAATCACAATGCTCCTGGTCCCCTGTAATCACAATGCTCCATACTCTTGTCATCACAATGCTCCAGAACTCTTGTCATCATAATGCTCCATGCCCGTGTCATCACAATGCTCCATGACCACTTTCATCACAATGCTCCTTGACCCCTGTCATCACAATCCTCCATGGCCTATGTATTCACAATGCTCCATGGCCCCTGTAATCACATTGCTCCATGATCCTTTTCATCACAACGTTCTATGACCACTGTCATCACAAGGCCACATGACACCTGTCATCACAATGCTCTATGGCCCCTGTCAGCACAATGTTCCATGACAGATATCATCATATTGACCCATGACCGCTGTCATCACAATGTTCCCTGCCCTTGTCATCTCAATGCTCCCTGGCCCCTGTAATCACAATGCTCCATACCCTTGTCATCGCAATGCTCCAGATCATTCCTCATCATAATGCTCCATGCCCGTGTCATCACAATGCTCCATGGCCCCTGTCATCACAGTGCTCCGTGATAACTTTCATCACAATGAGAGATGACCACTGTCATCACAGTGCTCCATGACACCTGTCATCATAATTGGCCATGGCCCTTGTCATCACAATGCTCCAGGACACTTGTCTTCACAATGTTCCATGGTGCATTTCATCACAATGCTCCATGACAACTTTCATCAAATTGCTCCATGATGCCTGTCATCACAATGCTCCATGGCCTTTGTCGTCAAAATTTTACATGGCCCCTGTAATAACAGTGCTTCATGACAACTTTTATCACAATGCTCCATGACCACCCTCATCACAATGCCAGATAAGACCTATCATGACAATGCTCCATGGCCCTTGTCATCACAATGCTCCATGGTCCCTATAATCACAATGCTCCATGCCCTTGTCATCACAGTGCTCCAGAATTCTTGTCATCAAAATGTTCCATGGCCTTTGTCATCACAATGCTCCATGACCCCTGTCATCACAATGCTTGATGAACCTTGTCATCACAATGCTCCCTGAACCGTGTCATCACAAGTTTCCAGGACCCTTGTCATCACAATGATCCATGACCTCTGTCATCTCAATGCTCCATGACCTTTGTCATCACAATGCTCCATGGCCCCTATTATCACAGTGCTCCATGTTACCTTTCATCACAATTCTAGATGACCACTGTCATCACAATGCCCCATGACACCTGTCATCACAATTCGCCATGGCCCTTGTCATCACAATGCGCCATGATCCATGTCATCACACTGTTCCTGAACACTTATCATCACAATGAACTATGACCACACTCATCACAAGGCTCCATGACCCCTGTCATCACAGTGCTCCATGGCCTATGCATTCAAAATGCTCCATGGCCCCTGTAATCATATTGCTCCATGATCCCCTTCATCACAATGCTCCATGACCCCTGTCATCACAATGCTCGAAGACCCTTGTCATCATAATGCTCCATGGTCCCTATAATCACAATGCTCCATGCGCTTGTCATCACAGTGCTCCAGAATTCTTGTCATCAAAATGTTCCATGGCCTTTGTCATCACAATGCTCCATGACCCCTGTCATCACAATGCTTGATGAACTTTGTCATCACAATGTTCCATGAACCGTTTCGTCACGAGGTTCCGGAACCCTTGTCATCACAATGATCCATGACACCTGTCATCTCAATGCTCCATGACCTTTGTATTCACAATGTTCCATGGACCCTGTAATTGAGGTGCTCCACGACCCCTGTCATCAAAATGCTCCCTGGTATATTTCATCACAATTCTAGATGACCACACTCATCACAGTGCTCCACGGCCCCCGTCATCAGAGTCCTCCATGATACCTTTCAACACAATTCTATATGACCACTGTCATCACAATGCCCCATGACACCTGTCATCACAATTCGCCATGGCACTTGTCATCACAATGCTCCATAAACCATGTTATCACAATGTTCATGGACACTTGTCATCACAATGCTCCATGACAACTTACATCACAATGCTCCTTGACCCCTGTCATTTCATTGCTCCATGGCCTATGCATTCACAATGTGCCATGGCCCCTGTAATCACATTGCTCCATGATCCCTTTGATCACAATGCTCTATGACCACTCTCATCACAATACCCCATGACGCCTATCATCATGATGCTCCAAGGCCCCTCTCATCACAATGCTCCATGATCCCTGTCATCACAATGTTCCATGACACTTGTCATCACAGTGCTCCATGACCCCTGTCATCACAAAATTCAGTTCCCATGTAATCACAATGCTACTGGTCCCTTGTAATCACAATGCTCCTTACTCTTGTCATCAAAATGCTCCAGAACTCTTGTCATCATAATGCTCCATGCCCGTGTCCTCACAATGCTCCATGACCACTTTCATCACAATGCTCCTTGACCCCTGTCATCACAATCCTCCATGGCCTATGTATTCACAATGCTCCATGGCCCCTGTAATCACATTGCTCCATGATCCTATTCATCACAACGTTCTATGACCACTGTCATCACAAGGCCACATGACACCTGTCATCACAATGCTCTATGGCCCCTGTCAGCACAATGTTCCATGACAGATATCATCAAATTGACCCATGACCGCTGTCATCACAATGTTGCTGCCCTTGTCATCTCAATGCTCCCTGGCCCCTGTAATCACAATGCTCCATACCCTTGTCATCGCAATGCTCCAGATCACTTCTCATCATAATGCTCCATGCCCGTGTCATCACAATGCTCCATGGCCCCTGTCATCACAGTGCTCCGTGATACCTTTCATCATAATGATAGATGACCACAGTCATCACAGTGCTCCATGACACATGTCATCAGAATTGGCCATGGCCCTTGTCATCACAATGCTCCAGGACACTTGTCTTCAGAATGTTCCATGGCGCATTTCATCACAATGCTCCATGACCACTTTCATCAAATTGCTCCATGATGCCTGTCATCACAATGCTCCATGGCCTTTGCCATCAAAATTCTACATGGCCCCTGTAATAACAGTGCTCCATGATCCCTTTCATCACAATGCTCCATGACCACTTTCATCACAATCCCCCATGACTCCTCTCATCACAATGCTTCATTGCCCCTTTCAGCACAGTGCTCCATGGCCCCTGTCATCACTGTGCTCTAAGATACCTTTTATCACAATGCCACATGACGCCTGTTATCACAATGCACCAAGGGCCCTCTCATCACAATGCTCCATGATCATTGTCAGCACAATATTCCATGACACTTCTCATCAAAATGATCCATGACACCTTTCTTCACATTACTCCATGACCCTTGTCATCACAATGAAACATGACACTTTCCCTCACAATGCTCCAGTACCTCTTTCATCACAATGCTCAATGCCAATTGTCATCACAATGCACCATGCCTTCTCAGCACAATGCTCCTTGGGCCTATAATCAAAATGTTCCATGCCCTTGTCATGACAATGCTCTATGCCCATGTAAACACAATGCTCCAGGACCACTGTCATTACAATGTTCGATGACCCATGTCATCACAATTCTCCATGCCTTTGTCATCACAATGCTTCATGGAACTTGTCATCACAATGTTCCATGATCCCTGTCATCACAATGCTCCATGACCCTTGTCATCAAAATGCTGCATGATCCCTGTAATCGCAAGTCTCTGTGACCGCTATCATCACAATGCTCTAGGACGATTTTTCTCACAATGCTGCAAGCTTGCTGTAATCACAATTCCCCTTGACACCTGTCATCACAATGTTCCATGGCCTTTGTCAACACAATGCTCCATGGCCCCTGTCATCAGAGTGCTCCATGATACCTTTCATCACAATTCTATTTGACCACTGTCATCACAATGCCCCAAGACACATGTCATCACAATTCGCCATGGTCCTTGTCATCACAATGCTCCATGACCCGTGTCATCACAATGGTCCAGAACACTTGTCATCACAATGATCCATGACCACTTACATCACAATGCTCCTCGACTCCTGTCATCACAATGCTCCATAGGCTACGCATTCGCAATGCTACACGGTCCCTGTAATCACATTGCTCCATGATTCATTTCATCACAATGCTCTATGGCCACTGTCATCACAATGCCACATTATACCTGTCATCACAATGCTCCATGGCCCCTGTCAGCACAATGTTCCATGACAGATGTCATCACTATCCTCCATGGACCCTGTAATCACAATGCTCCATTCCCTTGTCAACGCAATGCTCCAGAACCATTGTCATCATAATGCTCCATGACCGTCTCATCACAATTCTCCATGACACTTTTCATCAAAATGCTCCATGGCCTTTGTCATCACAATGCTCCATGGCCCCTGTTATCACAGTGATCCATGGTTCCATTCATCACATTGCTTGATAACCTCTGTCATCACAATGCCCGATGACACCTGTCATCACAATTCGCCATGGCCCTTGTCATCACAATGCTCCATGATCCATGTCATTGCACTGTTCCTGGACACTAATCATCACAATGAACTATGACCACATTCATCAGAATGCTCCATGACCCCTGTCATCACAGTGCTCCGTGATATCTTTCATCATAATGATAGATGGCCACTGTCATCACAGTGCTCCATGACACCTCTCATCAGAATTGGCCATGGCCCTTGTCATAACAATGCTCCAGGACACTTGTCTTCACAATGTTCCATGGCGCATTTCATCACAATGCTCCATGACCACTTTCATCAAATTGCTCCATGATGCCTGTCATCACAGTGCTCCAATGCCTTTGTCATCAAAATTCTACATGGCCCCTGTAATAACAGTGCTTCATGACAACTTTTATCACAATGCTCCATGACCACTCTCATCACAATGCCAGATAAGACCTTTCATGACAATGCTCCATGGCCCTTGTCATCACAATATTCTATGACTTCTGTCATCACAATGCTCCATGCCCCTGTCATCACAATGCTCCAAAACCCTTGTCATCACAATATTCCATGATCCGTGTAATCATGATGATCCATGAACCATTTCCGTACAATCCTCCAGTACCCCTTTCATTAAAATGCTCCATGGCACTTGTCATCACAATGCTCCAGGAATCCTTCCAGCCCAATAATCCATGACCTGTTTCCTCACAATTCTCCAGGACCGCTTTCATCACAATGCTCCATTCCCTTGTCATCTCATTGTTTCATGGCCCCTGTAATCACAATGATCCATGCCCTTGTCATCAAAATGCTCCAGAACTTTTGTCATCACTATGCTCCATGCCCATGTCATCACAATGCTGCCTGACCCCTGTCTTCACAATGCTGCATGACCCCTGTCATCACAATGCTCCATGTCCGTATCATCACAATGCTCCATTACTCATGTCATCGTAGTGATCCATGACCCATTTCATCACAATGCTCCATGGCACCTGTCATCACAATGCTACGTGGTCTTCGTCATAACAATGCTCCATGATCACTGACATCACCATGCCCCATGACCCCAGTCATCACAATGCTCCATAGCCCTTGTCATCCCAATGCTCCATGATCCCTGTCATCACAATGTGCCTTGACTCATGTCATCAAAATGCCTCATGATCCATTTAATCACAATGCTCCATGACTCCTTTCATCACATGCTCATTGATACTTGTCATTACACTGCCCCATGACCTTTTTCATAACAATGCTCCATGATACCAGTCATCACAATGCTCCATGACCATTGTCGTCACAATGCTCCATGCCCCTTTCAACACAATGCTCCATGACAACTGTCATCACAATGCTCCATGGCCTTTGTCATCACAATTATAGATGGCACCTGTAATCACAGTGCTCCATGACCCCTTTCATCACAATGCTCCATGACCACTGTCATCACAATGTTCCATGATCACTGTAATCACAATGACCCATGAGATCTTTCCTCAGAAGGCTCCAGTACGCCTGTCATCACAAGGCTGCAATGCCCGTCTCATCACAATGCTCCATGATCCCTGTCAGCACAACTTTAAATGACAATTGTCATCACAATGCTCCATGACACCTGTCATCAAAATGTTGCCTGCCCATGTCATCAAAATGCTCCATGTCCCCTGTAATCACAATGTTCTATTACACCTGTCATCACAAAGTTCCCTGCCCATGTCATCACAATGCTCCATTACTAATGTAATCAAAATGTTCGCCTGCCCTTGTCATCAAAATGCTCCATGACCCCTTTAATCACAATGCTCCATGAACCCTGTCATCACAATGTTCCATGACAGTTGTCATCACAATGCTCCATGACCCCTGTAATCACAATGCTCCATGCCCTTGTCATCACAATGCTCCAGAACTCTTGTCATCATAATGATGTATGCCCATTTCATCACAAAGGTCCATGATACTTGTCATCACAATGCTCCTTGGCCTTTGTCTTCACCATGTTCCATGGCCCCTGTCATCAGAGTGCTCCATGATACCTTTCATCACAATTCTATTTGACCACTGTCATCACAATGCCCCAAGACACATGTCATCACAATTCGCCATGGCCCTTGTCATCACAATGCTCCATGACCCGTGTCATCACAATGGTCCAGGACACTTGTCATCACAATGATCCATGACCACTTACATCACAATGCTCCTCGACTCCTGTCATCACAATGCTCCATAGGCTACGCATTCGCAATGCTACACGGTCCCTGTAATCACATTGCTCCATGATTCATTTCATCACAATGCTCTATGGCCACTGTCATCACAATGCCACATTATACCTGTCATCACAATGCTCCATGGGCCCTGTCAGCACAATGTTCCATGACAGATGTCATCACTATCCTCCATGGACCCTGTAATCACAATGCTCCATTCCCTTGTCAACGCAATGCTCCAGAACCCTTGTCATCATAATGCTCCATGACCGTCTCATCACAATTCTCCATGACACTTTTCATCAAAATGCTCCATGGCCTTTGTCATCACAATGCTCCATGGCCCCTGTTATCACAGTGATCCATGGTTCCATTCATCACAATGCTTGATAACCTCTGTCGTCACAATGCCCGATGACACCTGTCATCACAATTCGCCATGGCCCTTGTCATCACAATGCTCCATGATCCATGTCATTGCACTGTTCCTGGACACTAATCATCACAATGAACTATGACCACATTCATCAGAATGCTCCATGACCCCTGTCATCACAGTGCTCCGTGATATCTTTCATTGTAATGATAGATGACCACTGTCATCACAGTGCTCCATGACACCTCTCATCAGAATTGGCCATGGCCCTTGTCATAACAATGCTCCAGGACACTTGTCTTCACAATGTTCCATGGCGCATTTCATCACAATGCTCCATGACCACTTTCATCAAATTGCTCCATGATGCCTGTCATCACAGTGCTCCAATGCCTTTGTCATCAAAATTCTACATGGCCCCTGTAATAACAGTGCTTCATGACAACTTTTATCACAGTGCTCCATGACCACTCTCATCACAATGCCAGATAAGACCTTTCATGACAATGCTCCATGGCCCTTGTCATCACAATATTCTATGACTTCTGTCATCACAATGCTCCATGCCCCTGTCATCACAATGCTCCAAAACCCTTGTCATCACAATATTCCATGATCCGTGTAATCATGATGATCCATGAACCATTTCCGTACAATGCTCCAGTACCCCTTTCATTAAAATGCTCCATGGCACTTGTCATCACAATGCTCCAGGAATCCTTCCAGCCCAATAATCCATGACCTGTTTCCTCACAATTCTCCAGGACCGCTTTCATCACAATGCTCCATTCCCTTGTCATTTCATTGTTTCATGGCCCCTGTAATCACAATGATCCATGCCCTTGTCATCAAAATGCTCCAGAACTTTTGTCATCACTATGCTCCATGCCCATGTCATCACAATGCTGCCTGACCACTGTCTTCACAATGCTGCCTGACCACTGTCTTCACAATGCTGCATGACCCCTGTCATCACAATGCTCCATGTCCGTATCATCACAATGCTCCATTACTCATGTCATCGTAGTGATCCATGACCCATTTCATCACAATGCTCCATGACACCTGTCATCACAATGCTCCACGGTCTTCGTCATCACAATGCTCCATGACCACTGACATCACCATGCCCCATGACCCCAGTCATCACAATGCTCCATAGCCCTTGTCATCACAATGATACATGATCCCTCTCATCTCAATGCTCCATGACCTTTGTATTCACAATGCTCCATGGCCCCTGTAATTGCGGTGCTCCACGACCCCTGTCATCAAAATGCTCCCTGGTATATTTCATCACAATTCTAGATGACCACTCTCATCACAGTGCTCCACGGACCCTGTCATCAGAGTCCTCCATGATACCTTTCAACACAATTCTATATGACCTCTGTCATCACAATGCCCCATGACACCTGTCATCACAATTCGCCATGGCACTTGTCATCACAATGCTCCATAAACCATGGCATCACAATGTTCATGGACACTTGTCATCACAATGCTCCATGACACCTTACACCACAATGCTCCTTGACCACTGTCATTTCATTGCTCCTTGGCCTATACATTCATAATGTGCCATGGCCCCTGTAATCACATTTCTCCATGATCCCTCTCATCACAATGCTCTATGACCACTCTCATTACAATACCCCATGACGCCTATCATCATAATGCTCCAAGGCCCCTCCCATCACAATGCTCCATGATCCCTGTCATCACAATGTTCCATGACACTTGTCATCACAGTGCTCCATGAGCCCTGTCATCACAATATTCACTGCCCATGTAATCACAATGCTCCTGGTCCACTGTAATCACAATGCTCCATAACCTTGTCATCACAATGCTCCAGAACTCTTCTCATCATAATGCTCCATGCCCATGTCCTCACAATGCTCCATGACCACTTTCATCACAATGCTCCTTGACCCCTGTCATCACAATCCTCCATGGCCTATGTATTCACAATGCTCCATGGCCCCTGTAATCACATTGCTCCATGATCCTATTCATCACAACGTTCTATGACCACTGTCATCACAAGGCCACATGACACCTGTCATCACAATGCTCTATGGCCCCTGTCAGCACAATGCTCCATGACAGATATCATCAAATTGATCCATGACCACTGTCATCACAATGTTCCCTGCCCTTGTCATCTCAATGCTCCCTGGCCCCTGTAATCACAATGCTCCATACCCTTGTCATCGCAATGCTCCAGATCATTCCTCATCATAATGCTCCATGCCCGTGTCATCACAATGCTCCATGGCCCCTGTCATCACAGTGCTCCGTGATACCATTCATCAAAATGATAGATGACCACTGTCATCAAAATGCTCCATGACACCTGTAATCATAATTGGCCATGGCCCTTGTCATAACAATGCTCCAGGACATTTGTCTTCACAATGTTCCATGGAGCATTTCATCACAATGCTCCATGACAACATTCATCATATTGCTCCATGTTACCTGTCATCACAATGCTCCATGGCCTTTGTCATCAAAATTCTACATGGCCCCTGTAATAACAATGCTTCATGACAACTTTTATCACAATGCTCCATGACCACCCTCATCACAATGCCAGATAAGACCTATCATGACAATGCTCCATGGCCCTTGTCATCACAATATTCTATGACTTCTGTCATCACAATGTTCCATGCCCCTGTCATCACAATGCCCCATCACCCCTGCTATTACAGTGCTCCATGAACCCTGTCATCACAATGCTCCAAAACCCTTGTCATCACAATATTCCATGATCCGTGTAATCACGATGATCCATGAACCATTTCCGTACAATGCTCCAGTACCCCTTTCATTAAAATGCTCCATGGCACTTGTCAACAGAATGCCCCAGGAACCCTTCCAGCACAATACTCCATGACCAGTTTCCTCACAATTCTCCAGGACTGCTTTAATCACAATGCTCCATTCCCTTGTCATCTCAATGCTTCATGGCCCCTGTAATCACAATGATCCATGCTCTTGTCATCAAAATGCTCCAGAACTCTTTTCATCATTATCCTCCATGCCCATGTCATCACATTGCTGCATGACCCCTGTCATCACAATGCTCCATACCCATATCATCACAATGCTCCATTACCCATGCCATCATAGCGATACATGACACCTGTCATCACAATGCTCCGTGGTCTTTGTCATCACAATTCTCCATGACCACTGTCATCACCATGCCCCATGACCCCAATCATCACAATGCTCCATAGCCTTTGTCTTAACAATGGTCCATTATCCCTGTCATCACAATGTGCCATGACTCTTGTCATCAAAATGCCTCATGATCCATTTAATCACAATGCTACATGAATCCTTTCATCACATGCTCCATGATACTTGTCATTACAGTGCCCCATGACTTTCTTCATAACAATGCTCCATGATACCAGTCATCACAATGCTCCATGACCATTGTCGTCACAATGCTCCATGCCCCTTTCAACACAATGCAACATGACAACTGTCATCACAATGCTCCATGGCCTTTGTCATCACAATTATACATGGCCCCTGTAATCACAGTGCTCCATGACCCCTTTCATCACAATGCTCCATGACCACTGTCATCACAATGTTCCATGATCGTTGTAATCACAATGACCCATGACACCTTTCTTCACAAGGCTCCAGTTCGCCTTTCATCACAATGCCCCATGCCCCTTGTCATCACAATGCTGAATGCAGTTGTCATCACAATGCACCATGGCCCCTGTAATCACAATTCTCCATGCCCTTGTCATCAAAATGCTCCAGAAGTCATGTCATCACAATGCTCCATTCCTTTGTCTTCACAATGCTCCATGACCACGGTCATCACAATGCTCCATGATCCGAGTAATCACAATGATCCATGACCACTTTCCTCACAATGCTCCAATACCTCTTTCATCACAATGCTCATGTCACTTGTTATCACAATGCTCCATGCCTTATAATCACAATGCTCCATGGCACATTTCCTCACAATGCTCCAGTACCCCATTCATCACAAGTCTCTATGCCACTTGTCATCAAAATTATACATGCTCTTATCATCACAATGGCCCAGGATCCATTTAATCACAGTGCTCCATGACCCCTTTCATAACAATGCTCCATGACACCTGTCATCACAATGATCCATGACCCGTTTCATCTCAATGCTGCATGGCACCTGTCATCAGAATGCTCCAGGGCCTTTGTCATCACAATGCTCCATGGCCCCTCTAATCACAGTGCTCCATGACCTGTTTCATCACATTGCTCCATGTCCCCACTCTTCACAATGCCCCATCACCCCTGTAATCACAATGCTCCATGGCCCTTCTCATCACAATGCTCCATGAACCCTGTCATTACAATGCTTCATTATCGCTGTAATCACAATGATCCATGACACCTTTCCTCACAATGCTCCAGGACGCCTTTCATCATAATTCTCCATGCCCCTTGTCATCACAGTGCTCAATGCAGTTGTCATCACAATGCTACATGGCCCCTCTAATCACAATTCTCCATGCCCTTGACATCAAGATATTCCAGAACTCAGGTCATCACAATTCTCCATACCCTTGGCATCACAATGCTCCATGACCACTTTCATCACAATGTTCCATGACCCTTGTCATCACAATGCTCCATGATCCCTGTAATCACAATAACCCATGAACACTTTCATCACAATGCTCCATGCCCCTTGTCATCACATGGTCCATGACCATGTCATCAAATGCTCCATGGCCCATGTAATAACAACGCTCCATGTACTTGTCATCACAATGATGCAGAGCCCATCTCATCACAATTCTCCTTGCCTGTGTCATCACAATGCTCCAGGACACTTGTCATTACAATGCTCCATGGCGCTTTTCTTCACAATGCTCCATGCCCATTTCATCACAATGTTCCCTGATGCCTGTCATCACAATGCTCCATGGCCTTTGTCATCAAAATTGTACACGGCCCCTGTAATAACAGTGCTTCAGGACAACTGTAATCACAATGCTCCATGACCACTCTCATCACAATGCCAGATAACCCCTTTCATCACAATTCTCCATGGACCTGGTCATCACAATATTCTATGACTTCTGTCATTACAATGTTCCATGACCTTTGTCATCACAATGCTCCATGATCCTTTTAATCACAATGTTCCATGAACACTTTCCTCACAATGCTCCAATACCTCTTTCATCACAATACTCCTTGCACTTTTAATCAAAATGCTCCATGGCCCTATAATCACAAAGCTCCAATCCCTTGTCATGACTATGCTCCAGAACTCTTGTCATCACAATGATCCATGCCCGTGTCATCACAATGCTCCAGGGCCCTTGTCATCACAATGCTCCAGGACGCCTTTCAGCACATTGTTCCATGACCACTGTTATCACAGTTCTCCATGCCCATATCATCACAATGTTCCATGACACCTATCATGGCAATGATCCATGACCCCATTCATCAGAATGCTCCTTGACACTTGTCATAAGAATGATCCATGGCCTTTGTCATCAACATCCTCCATGGCCCCTGTAATCAGAGTGCTCCATGACCCCTTTCATCACAATGCTCCATGACCCCTGTCATCAAAAGGCCCCTTGAACCCTGTCATCACAATACTCCATGGCCATTCTCATCACAATGCTCCATGATCCCTGTAGTCACACTGATCCATGACCCTATTCATCAAAATGCTCCATGCCCTTGTCATCACAATGCTCTCTGGCCCGTGTAATCACAATGCTCCTTGTCATGGTAATGTTTCCGAACTCTTGTCATCACAATGCTCCATGCCTGTGTCATCACAATGCTCCAGGGCCCTTGTCATCAGTATGCTCCATAGCGCTTGTCATCTCAATGTCCCATGATCCCTTTCACACCAATGCTCCATGACCCCCTTCATCACAATGCTCCATGACCCCTTTCATCACAATGCTCCATGGCCTTTGTCATCATAATGCTCCATGGCCACTGTATTCACAGTGCTCCATGACTCCTTTCATCACAATGCTGCATGGCCCTTGTCATCACACTGCTCCATTGTGCTTCTCATCAAAATGCTCCATGACCATTTTCATCACAATATTCCATCCAGCCTGTCATCAAAATAACCCATGACCCCTGTCATCACAGTGTTCCATGGCCCTCGTGATCACAATGTTCATGGCACTGCTCATCACAATGCTCCATGACCTTTGTCATCACATTACCCCATGATTGCTGTAATCACAATGATCCATGAAACCTTTCATCACAATGCTCAAGTACCACATTCATCACAATGCTCCATGCCTCTTGTCATTACAATGCCCCAGGACACTTGTCATCACAATGCTCTATGACCACTGTCATCACAATGCCTCATGACACCTGTCATCACAATAGTCCATGGTCCTTGTGATCACAATGCTCCATGACACCTCTCATCACAATGCTCCATAACCCTTGTCATCACAATGCTCCATGGCCCTTGTCATTACAATTCCCTATGACCCCTTTCATCACAATGCTCCATGACACCTGTCATCACAAAGCTCCATGGCTTTTGTCATCACAATGCTCCATGGCCCCAGTCATCACAGTGCTCCATGATCCTTTTCATTCCAAAGCCCCATGACACCTGTCATCACGACACTACATGGTCCTTGTGATCACAATGCTCCATGACCCCTGTTATCAGAATACTCCATGTCCCTGTTCATCACAATGCTCCATGGCCCCTGTAATCACAAGACTCCATGACCGTGTCATCAAAATGCTCAATGAGCACTGTCATCACAGTGTTCCTTGACAACTTTCATCACGATATTCCATGCCCCCTGTCATCACAAAGCCCCATGACCTAAGTCATCACAATTCTCCAAGACTCATATCATCGCAATGATCCATGACCCATTTCATCACATTGCTCCTTGACACCTGTCATGAGAATGCTCCATGGCATTTGTCACCACCATGCTCCATGGCCCCTGTAATCAGAGTGCTCCATGACCACTTTTATCACAATGCTCCATGATCCCATCATCACAATGCTCTAAGACCCTTGTCTTCACAATGCTCCATGGCCCATGTAATCACAATGATCCATGACCCCTCTCATCACAATGCTCCAGTATCTGTTTCATCACAATGCTCCATGCCCCTTGTCATCACATTGCTCCGTGCCCTTGTCGTCACAATGAACCCGAAGTCTTGTCATCACAATGCTCCATGCCAGTGTCATCACAATATACCATGACACTTGTCATCACAATGCTCCTTGAGCCTTGTCATCACAATGCTCCATGGCGCTTAACATCACAATGCTGAATGACCGTTTTCATCACAATGTTCACTGACAGCTTTCATCACAATGATCCATGGCCCTTGTCATTAAAATTCCCCATGACCCTTTTCATCACATTGCCCCATGACACCAGGCATCACAATACTACATGGTCCTTTTGATCACTGTGGTCCATGAACCGCGTCATCACAAGGCCCCATGACCCCTGGCGTCACAATTCTCCATGACCCCAGTCATCACAATTATCCATGACCCATTTCATCACAATGCTCCCTGACCCCTGTCATCACAATGCTTCATGGCCTTTGTCATCACAATGCTCCATGACCCTTGTCATCACGATGCTCCATGACACTTATCATCACAAAGCTCCTTGGCCGTTTCCACCACAATGCTCAATAACCACTTTCATCACAATCCTCGCTGACCCCTTCACCACAATGCTCCATGGCCATTGTCATTACAATTCCTTATGAACCCTTTCATCAAATTGCTCCATGACACCTCTCATCACAATGCTCCATCGTCCCTATAATCACAATGCTCCATGCGCTTGTCATCACAGTGCTCCAGAATTCTTGTCATCAAAATGTTCCATGGCATTTGTCATCACAATGCTCCATGACCCCTGTCATTACAATGCTTGATGAACCTTGTCATCACAATGATCCATGAACCGTGTCATCACAAGGTCCCAGGACACTTGTCATCACAATGATCCATGACCCCTGTCATCTCAATGCTCCATGACCTTGTATTCACAATGCTCCATGGCCCCTGTAATTGCGGTGCTCCACGACACCTGTCATCACAATGCTCCCTGGTATATTTCATCACAATTCTAGATGACCACTCTCATCACTGTGCTCCACGGCCCCTGTCATCAGAGTCCTCCATGATACCTTTCAACACAATTCTATATGACCACTGTCATCACAATGCCCCATGACACCTGTCATCACAATTCGCCATGGCACTTGTCATCACAATGCTCCATAAACCATGGCATCACAATGTTCATGGACACTTGTCATCACAATGCTCCATGACACCTTACACCACAATGCTCCTTGACCACTGTCATTTCATTGCTCCTTGGCCTACGCATTCACAATGTGCCATGGCCCCTGTAATCACATTTCTCCATGATCCCTTTCATCACAATGCTCTAAGACCACTCTAATCACAATACCCCATGACGCCTATCATCATAATGCTCCAAGGCCCCTCTCATCACAATGCTCCATGATCCCTGTCATCACAATGTTCCATGACACTTGTCATCACAGTGCTCCATGAGCCCTGTCATCACAATACGCACTGACCATGTAATCACGATGCTCCTGGTCCCCTGTAATCACAATGCTCCATACCCTTGTCATCACAATGCTCCAGAACTCTTGTCATCATAATGCTCCATGCCCATGTCCTCACAATGCTCCATGACCACTTTCATCACAATGCTCCTTGACCCCTGTCATCACAATCCTCCATGGCCTATGTATTCACAATGCTCCATGGCCCCTGTAATCACATTGCTCCATGATCCTTTTCATCACAATGTTCTATGACCACTGTCATCACAAGGCCACATGACACCTGTCATCACAATGCTCTATGGCCCCTGTCAGCACAATGTTCCATGACAGATATCATCAAATTGATCCTTGACTGCTGTCATCACAATGTTCCCTGCCCTTGTCATCTCAATGCTCCCTGGCAGCTGTAATCACAATGCTCCATACCCTTGTCATCGCAATGCTCCAGATCATTCCTCATCATAATGCTCCATGCCCGTGTCATCACAATGCTCCATGGCCCCTCTCATCACAGTGCTCCGTGATACCTTTCATCATAATGATAAATGACCACTGTCATCAAAATGCTCCATGACACCTGTCATCATAATTGGCCATGGCCCTTGTCATCACAATGCTCCAGGACACTTGTCTTCACAATGTTCCATGGTGCATTTCATCACAATGCTCCATGACAACTTTCATCAAATGGCTCCATGATGCCTGTCATCACAATGCTCCATGGCCTTTGTCATCAAAATTCTACATGGCCCCTGTAATAACAGTGCTTCATGACAAATTTTATCACAATGCTCCATGACCACCCTCATCACAATGCCAGATAAGACCTATCATGACAATGCTCCATGGCCCTTGTCATCACAATATTCTATGACTTCTGTCATCACAATGCTCCATGCCCCTGTCATCACAATGCCCCATCAACCCTGCTATTACAGTGCTCCATGACACCTGTCATCACAATGTTCCGAAACCCTTGTCATCACAATATTCCATGATCCGTGTAATCACGATGATCCATGAACCATTTCCGTACAATGCTCCAGTACCCCTTTCATTAAAATGCTCCATGGCACTTGTCAACAGAATGCCCCAGGAACCCTTCCAGCACAATTATCCATGACCCGTTTCGTCACAATTCTCCAGGACCGCTTTCATCACAATGCTCCATTCCCTTGTCATCTCAATGCTTCATGGCCCCTGTAATCACAATGATCCATGCTCTTGTCATCAAAATGCTCCAGAACTCTTTTCATCATTATCCTCCATGCCCATGTCATCACATTGCTGCATGACCCCTGTCATCACAATGCTCCATACCCATATCATCACAATGCTCCATTACCCATGCCATCGAAGTGATCCATGACACCTGTCATCACAATACTCCGTGGTCTTTGTCATCACAATTCTCCATGACCACTGTCATCACCATGCCCCATGACCCCAATCATCACAATGCTCCATAGCCCTTGTCATCACAATGGTCCATTATCCCTGTCATCACAATGTTCCATGACTCATGTCATCAAAATGCCTCATGATCCATTTAATCACAATGCTCCATTACTCCTTTCATCACATGCTCCATGATACTTGTCATTACACTGCCCCATGACCTTCTTCATAACAATGCTCTATGATACCAGTCATCACAATGCTCCATGACCATTGTCGTCACAATGCTCCATGTCCCTTTCAACACAATGCTCCATGACAACTGTCATCACAATGCTCCATGGCCTTTGTCATCACAATTATACATGGCCCCTGTAATCACAGTGCTCCATGACCACTGTCATCACAAGGCCCCATTGCCCCTGTCATTACAATGCTCCATGACCACTGTCATCACAATGTTCCATGATCGCTGTAATCATAATGACCCATGACACCTTTCTTCACAAGACTCCAGTTCGCCTTTCATCACAATGCCCCATGCCCCTTGTCATCACAATGCTGAATGCACTTGTCATCACAATGCACCATGGCCCCTGTAATCACAATTCTCCATGCCCTTGTCATCAAAATGCTCCAGAAGTCATGTCATCACAATGCTCCATTCCTTTGTCTTCACAATGCTCCATGACCACGGTCATCACAATGCTCCATGATCCGAGCAATCACAATGATCCATGACTCCTTTCCTCACAATGCTCCAATACCTCTTTCATCACAATGCTCATGTCACTTGTTATCACAATGCTCCATGCCTTATAATCACAATGCTCCATGGCACGTTTCCTCAAAATGCTCCTGTACCCCATTCATCACAAGTCTCTATGCCACTTGTCATCAAAATTATACATGCTCTTATCATCACAATGGCCCAGGATCCATTTAATCACAGTGCTCCATGACCCCTTTCATAACAATGCTCCATGACACCTGTCATCACAATGATCCATGACCCGTTTCATCTCAATGCTGCATGGCACCTGTCATCAGAATGCTCCAGGGCCTTTGTCATCACAATGCTCCATGGCCCCTCTAATCACAGTGCTCCATGACCTGTTTCATCACATTGCTCCATGACCCCACTCTTCACAATGCCCCATCACCCCTGTAATCACAATGCTCCATGGCCCTTCTCATCACAATGCTCCATGAACCCTGTCATTACAATGCTTCATTATCGCTGTAATCACAATGATCCATGACACCTTTCCTCACAATGCTCCAGGACGCCTTTCATCATAATTCTCCATGCCCCTTGTCATCACAGTGCTCAATGCAGTTTTCATCACAATGCTACATGGCCCCTCTAATCACAATTCTCCATGCCCTTGACATCAAGATATTCCAGAACACAGGTCATCACAATTCTCCATACCCTTGGCATCACAATGCTCCATGACCACTTTCATCACAATGTTCCATGACCCTTGTCATCACAATGCTCCATGATCCCTGTAATCACAATGATCCATGACCGCTTTCATCACAATGCTCCATGCCCCTTGTCATCACATGGTCCATGACCATGTCATCAAATGCTCCATGGCCCATGTAATAACAACGCTCCATGTACTTGTCATCACAATGATGCAGAACCCTTCTCATCACAATTCTCCTTGCCTGTGTCATCACAATGCTCCAGGACACTTGTCATTACAATGCTCCATGGCGCTTTTCTTCACAATGCTCCATGCCCATTTCATCACAATGCTCCCTGATGCCTGTCATCACAATGCTCCATGGCCTTTTTCATCAAAATTGTACACGGCCCCTGTAATAACAGTGCTTCAGGACAACTGTAATCACAATGCTCCATGACCACTCTCATCACAATGCCAGATAACCCCTTTCATCACAATTCTCCATGGCCCTGGTCATCACAATATTCTATGACTTCTGTCATTACAATGTTCCATGACCTTTGTCATCACAATGCTCCATGATCCTTTTAATCACAATGTTCCATGAACACTTTCCTCACAATGCTCCAATACCTCTTTCATCACAATGCTCCTTGCACTTTTAATCAAAATGCTCCATGGCCCTGTAATCACAAAGCTCTAATCCCTTGTCATGACAATGCTCCAGAACTCTTGTCATCACAATGATCCATGCCCGTGTCATCACAATGCTCCAGGGCCCTTGTCATCACAATGCTCCAGGACGCCTTTCAGCACATTGTTCCATGACCACTGTCATCACAGTTCTCCATGCCCATATCATCACAATGTTCCATGACACCTATCATGGCAATGATCCATGACCCCATTCATCATAAGGCTCCTTGACACTTGTCATCAGAATGCTCCATGGCCTTTGTCATCAACATCCTCCATGGCCCCTGTAATCAGAGTGCTCCATGACCCCTTTCATCAAAATGCTCCATGACCCCTGTCATCAAAAGGCCCCATGAACCCTGTCATCACAATACTCCATGGCCATTCTCATCACAATGCTCCATGACCCTTGTCATCACAATGCTCCATGATCCCTGTAGTCACATTGATCCATGACCCTATTCATTAAAATGATACATGCCCTTGTCATCACAATGCTCTCTGGCCCCTGTAATCACAATGCTCCATGCCCTTGTCATGGCAATGTTTCCGAACTCTTGTCATCACAATGCTCCATGCCTGTGTCATCACAATGCTCCAGGGCCCTTGTCATCAGTATGCTCCATAGCGCTTCTCATCTCAATGTCCCATGATCCCTTTCACACCAATGCTCCATGACCCCCTTCATCACAATGTTCCATGACCCCTTTCATCACAATGCTCCATGGTCTTTGTCATCATAATGCTCCATGGCCACTGTATTCACAGTGCTCCATGACTCCTTTCATCACAATGCTGCATGGCCCTTGTCATCACACTGCTCCATTGTGCTTCTCATCAAAATGCTCCATGACCATTTTCATCACAATATTCCATCCAGCCTGTCATCAAAATAACCCATGACCCCTGTCATCACAGTGTTCCATGGCCCTCGTGATCACAATGTTCATGGCACTGCTCATCACAATGCTCCATGACCTTTGTCATCACATTACCCCATGATTGCTGTAATCACAATGATCCATGAAACCTTTCATCACAATGCTCAAGTACCACATTCATCACAATGCTCCATGCCTCTTGTCATTACAATGCCCCAGGACACTTGTCATCACAATGCTCTATGACCACTGTCATCACAATGCCTCATGACACCTGTCATCACAATAGTCCATGGTCCTTGTGATCACAATGCTCCATGACACCTCTCATCACAATGCTCCATAACCCTTGTCATCACAATGCTCCATGGCCCTTGTCATTACAATTCCCTATGACCCCTTTCATCACAATGCTCCATGACACCTGTCATCACAAAGCTCCATGGCTTTTGTCATCACAATGCTCCATGGCCCCAGTCATCACAGTGCTCCATGATCCTTTTCATTCCAAAGCCCCATGACACCTGTCATCACGACACTACATGGTCCTTGTGATCACAATGCTCCATGACCCCTGTTATCAGAATGCTCCATGTCCCTGTTCATCACAATGCTCCATGGCCCCTGTAATCACAAGACTCCATGACCGTGTCATCAAAATGCTCAATGAGCACTGTCATCACAGTGTTCCTTGACAACTTTCATCACGATATTCCATGCCCCCTGTCATCACAAAGCCCCATGACCTAAGTCATCACAATTCTCCAAGACTCATATCATCGCAATGATCCATGACCCATTTCATCACATTGCTCCTTGACACCTGTCATGAGAATGCTCCATGGCATTTGTCACCACCATGCTCCATGGCCCCTGTAATCAGAGTGCTCCATGACCACTTTTATCACAATGCTCCATGATCCCATCATCACAATGCTCTAAGACCCTTGTCTTCACAATGCTCCATGGCCCATGTAATCACAATGATCCATGACCCCTCTCATCACAATGCTCCAGTATCTGTTTCATCACAATGCTCCATGCCCCTTGTCATCACATTGCTCCGTGCCCTTGTCGTCACAATGAACCCGAAGTCTTGTCATCACAATGCTCCATGCCAGTGTCATCACAATATACCATGACACTTGTCATCACAATGCTCCTTGAGCCTTGTCATCACAATGCTCCATGGCGCTTAACATCACAATGCTGAATGACCGTTTTCATCACAATGTTCACTGACAGCTTTCATCACAATGATCCATGGCCCTTGTCATTAAAATTCCCCATGACCCTTTTCATCACATTGCCCCATGACACCAGGCATCACAATACTACATGGTCCTTTTGATCACTGTGGTCCATGAACCGCGTCATCACAAGGCCCCATGACCCCTGGCGTCACAATTCTCCATGACCCCAGTCATCACAATTATCCATGACCCATTTCATCACAATGCTCCCTGACCCCTGTCATCACAATGCTTCATGGCCTTTGTCATCACAATGCTCCATGACCCTTGTCATCACGATGCTCCATGACACTTATCATCACAAAGCTCCTTGGCCGTTTCCACCACAATGCTCAATAACCACTTTCATCACAATCCTCGCTGACCCCTTCACCACAATGCTCCATGGCCATTGTCATTACAATTCCTTATGAACCCTTTCATCAAATTGCTCCATGACACCTCTCATCACAATGCTCCATCGTCCCTATAATCACAATGCTCCATGCGCTTGTCATCACAGTGCTCCAGAATTCTTGTCATCAAAATGTTCCATGGCATTTGTCATCACAATGCTCCATGACCCCTGTCATTACAATGCTTGATGAACCTTGTCATCACAATGATCCATGAACCGTGTCATCACAAGGTCCCAGGACACTTGTCATCACAATGATCCATGACCCCTGTCATCTCAATGCTCCATGACCTTGTATTCACAATGCTCCATGGCCCCTGTAATTGCGGTGCTCCACGACACCTGTCATCACAATGCTCCCTGGTATATTTCATCACAATTCTAGATGACCACTCTCATCACTGTGCTCCACGGCCCCTGTCATCAGAGTCCTCCATGATACCTTTCAACACAATTCTATATGACCACTGTCATCACAATGCCCCATGACACCTGTCATCACAATTCGCCATGGCACTTGTCATCACAATGCTCCATAAACCATGGCATCACAATGTTCATGGACACTTGTCATCACAATGCTCCATGACACCTTACACCACAATGCTCCTTGACCACTGTCATTTCATTGCTCCTTGGCCTACGCATTCACAATGTGCCATGGCCCCTGTAATCACATTTCTCCATGATCCCTTTCATCACAATGCTCTAAGACCACTCTAATCACAATACCCCATGACGCCTATCATCATAATGCTCCAAGGCCCCTCTCATCACAATGCTCCATGATCCCTGTCATCACAATGTTCCATGACACTTGTCATCACAGTGCTCCATGAGCCCTGTCATCACAATACGCACTGCCCATGTAATCACGATGCTCCTGGTCCCCTGTAATCACAATGCTCCATACCCTTGTCATCACAATGCTCCAGAACTCTTGTCATCATAATGCTCCATGCCCATGTCCTCACAATGCTCCATGACCACTTTCATCACAATGCTCCTTGACCCCTGTCATCACAATCCTCCATGGCCTATGTATTCACAATGCTCCATGGCCCCTGTAATCACATTGCTCCATGATCCTTTTCATCACAATGTTCTATGACCACTGTCATCACAAGGCCACATGACACCTGTCATCACAATGCTCTATGGCCCCTGTCAGCACAATGTTCCATGACAGATATCATCAAATTGATCCTTGACTGCTGTCATCACAATGTTCCCTGCCCTTGTCATCTCAATGCTCCCTGGCAGCTGTAATCACAATGCTCCATACCCTTGTCATCGCAATGCTCCAGATCATTCCTCATCATAATGCTCCATGCCCGTGTCATCACAATGCTCCATGGCCCCTCTCATCACAGTGCTCCGTGATACCTTTCATCATAATGATAAATGACCACTGTCATCAAAATGCTCCATGACACCTGTCATCATAATTGGCCATGGCCCTTGTCATCACAATGCTCCAGGACACTTGTCTTCACAATGTTCCATGGTGCATTTCATCACAATGCTCCATGACAACTTTCATCAAATGGCTCCATGATGCCTGTCATCACAATGCTTCATGGCCTTTGTCATCAAAATTCTACATGGCCCCTGTAATAACAGTGCTTCATGACAAATTTTATCACAATGCTCCATGACCACCCTCATCACAATGCCAGATAAGACCTATCATGACAATGCTCCATGGCCCTTGTCATCACAATATTCTATGACTTCTGTCATCACAATGCTCCATGCCCCTGTCATCACAATGCCCCATCAACCCTGCTATTACAGTGCTCCATGACACCTGTCATCACAATGTTCCGAAACCCTTGTCATCACAATATTCCATGATCCGTGTAATCACGATGATCCATGAACCATTTCCGTACAATGCTCCAGTACCCCTTTCATTAAAATGCTCCATGGCACTTGTCAACAGAATGCCCCAGGAACCCTTCCAGCACAATTATCCATGACCCGTTTCGTCACAATTCTCCAGGACCGCTTTCATCACAATGCTCCATTCCCTTGTCATCTCAATGCTTCATGGCCCCTGTAATCACAATGATCCATGCTCTTGTCATCAAAATGCTCCAGAACTCTTTTCATCATTATCCTCCATGCCCATGTCATCACATTGCTGCATGACCCCTGTCATCACAATGCTCCATACCCATATCATCACAATGCTCCATTACCCATGCCATCGAAGTGATCCATGACACCTGTCATCACAATACTCCGTGGTCTTTGTCATCACAATTCTCCATGACCACTGTCATCACCATGCCCCATGACCCCAATCATCACAATGCTCCATAGCCCTTGTCATCACAATGGTCCATTATCCCTGTCATCACAATGTTCCATGACTCATGTCATCAAAATGCCTCATGATCCATTTAATCACAATGCTCCATTACTCCTTTCATCACATGCTCCATGATACTTGTCATTACACTGCCCCATGACCTTCTTCATAACAATGCTCTATGATACCAGTCATCACAATGCTCCATGACCATTGTCGTCACAATGCTCCATGTCCCTTTCAACACAATGCTCCATGACAACTGTCATCACAATGCTCCATGGCCCCTGTAATCACAGTGCTCCATGACCCCTTTCTTCACAATGCTCCATGACCACTGTCATCACAAGGCCCCATTGCCCCTGTCATTACAATGCTCCATGACCACTGTCATCACAATGTTCCATGATCGCTGTAATCATAATGACCCATGACACCTTTCTTCACAAGACTCCAGTTCGCCTTTCATCACAATGCCCCATGCCCCTTGTCATCACAATGCTGAATGCACTTGTCATCACAATGCACCATGGCCCCTGTAATCACAATTCTCCATGCCCTTGTCATCAAAATGCTCCAGAAGTCATGTCATCACAATGCTCCATTCCTTTGTCTTCACAATGCTCCATGACCACGGTCATCACAATGCTCCATGATCCGAGCAATCACAATGATCCATGACTCCTTTCCTCACAATGCTCCAATACCTCTTTCATCACAATGCTCATGTCACTTGTTATCACAATGCTCCATGCCTTATAATCACAATGCTCCATGGCACGTTTCCTCAAAATGCTCCTGTACCCCATTCATCACAAGTCTCTATGCCACTTGTCATCAAAATTATACATGCTCTTATCATCACAATGGCCCAGGATCCATTTAATCACAGTGCTCCATGACCCCTTTCATAACAATGCTCCATGACACCTGTCATCACAATGATCCATGACCCGTTTCATCTCAATGCTGCATGGCACCTGTCATCAGAATGCTCCAGGGCCTTTGTCATCACAATGCTCCATGGCCCCTCTAATCACAGTGCTCCATGACCTGTTTCATCACATTGCTCCATGACCCCACTCTTCACAATGCCCCATCACCCCTGTAATCACAATGCTCCATGGCCCTTCTCATCACAATGCTCCATGAACCCTGTCATTACAATGCTTCATTATCGCTGTAATCACAATGATCCATGACACCTTTCCTCACAATGCTCCAGGACGCCTTTCATCATAATTCTCCATGCCCCTTGTCATCACAGTGCTCAATGCAGTTTTCATCACAATGCTACATGGCCCCTCTAATCACAATTCTCCATGCCCTTGACATCAAGATATTCCAGAACACAGGTCATCACAATTCTCCATACCCTTGGCATCACAATGCTCCATGACCACTTTCATCACAATGTTCCATGACCCTTGTCATCACAATGCTCCATGATCCCTGTAATCACAATGATCCATGACCGCTTTCATCACAATGCTCCATGCCCCTTGTCATCACATGGTCCATGACCATGTCATCAAATGCTCCATGGCCCATGTAATAACAACGCTCCATGTACTTGTCATCACAATGATGCAGAACCCTTCTCATCACAATTCTCCTTGCCTGTGTCATCACAATGCTCCAGGACACTTGTCATTACAATGCTCCATGGCGCTTTTCTTCACAATGCTCCATGCCCATTTCATCACAATGCTCCCTGATGCCTGTCATCACAATGCTCCATGGCCTTTTTCATCAAAATTGTACACGGCCCCTGTAATAACAGTGCTTCAGGACAACTGTAATCACAATGCTCCATGACCACTCTCATCACAATGCCAGATAACCCCTTTCATCACAATTCTCCATGGCCCTGGTCATCACAATATTCTATGACTTCTGTCATTACAATGTTCCATGACCTTTGTCATCACAATGCTCCATGATCCTTTTAATCACAATGTTCCATGAACACTTTCCTCACAATGCTCCAATACCTCTTTCATCACAATGCTCCTTGCACTTTTAATCAAAATGCTCCATGGCCCTGTAATCACAAAGCTCTAATCCCTTGTCATGACAATGCTCCAGAACTCTTGTCATCACAATGATCCATGCCCGTGTCATCACAATGCTCCAGGGCCCTTGTCATCACAATGCTCCAGGACGCCTTTCAGCACATTGTTCCATGACCACTGTCATCACAGTTCTCCATGCCCATATCATCACAATGTTCCATGACACCTATCATGGCAATGATCCATGACCCCATTCATCATAAGGCTCCTTGACACTTGTCATCAGAATGCTCCATGGCCTTTGTCATCAACATCCTCCATGGCCCCTGTAATCAGAGTGCTCCATGACCCCTTTCATCAAAATGCTCCATGACCCCTGTCATCAAAAGGCCCCATGAACCCTGTCATCACAATACTCCATGGCCATTCTCATCACAATGCTCCATGACCCTTGTCATCACAATGCTCCATGATCCCTGTAGTCACATTGATCCATGACCCTATTCATTAAAATGATACATGCCCTTGTCATCACAATGCTCTCTGGCCCCTGTAATCACAATGCTCCATGCCCTTGTCATGGCAATGTTTCCGAACTCTTGTCATCACAATGCTCCATGCCTGTGTCATCACAATGCTCCAGGGCCCTTGTCATCAGTATGCTCCATAGCGCTTCTCATCTCAATGTCCCATGATCCCTTTCACACCAATGCTCCATGACCCCCTTCATCACAATGTTCCATGACCCCTTTCATCACAATGCTCCATGGTCTTTGTCATCATAATGCTCCATGGCCACTGTATTCACAGTGCTCCATGACTCCTTTCATCACAATGCTGCATGGCCCTTGTCATCACACTGCTCCATTGTGCTTCTCATCAAAATGCTCCATGACCATTTTCATCACAATATTCCATCCAGCCTGTCATCAAAATAACCCATGACCCCTGTCATCACAGTGTTCCATGGCCCTCGTGATCACAATGTTCATGGCACTGCTCATCACAATGCTCCATGACCTTTGTCATCACATTACCCCATGATTGCTGTAATCACAATGATCCATGAAACCTTTCATCACAATGCTCAAGTACCACATTCATCACAATGCTCCATGCCTCTTGTCATTACAATGCCCCAGGACACTTGTCATCACAATGCTCTATGACCACTGTCATCACAATGCCTCATGACACCTGTCATCACAATAGTCCATGGTCCTTGTGATCACAATGCTCCATGACACCTCTCATCACAATGCTCCATAACCCTTGTCATCACAATGCTCCATGGCCCTTGTCATTACAATTCCCTATGACCCCTTTCATCACAATGCTCCATGACACCTGTCATCACAAAGCTCCATGGCTTTTGTCATCACAATGCTCCATGGCCCCAGTCATCACAGTGCTCCATGATCCTTTTCATTCCAAAGCCCCATGACACCTGTCATCACGACACTACATGGTCCTTGTGATCACAATGCTCCATGACCCCTGTTATCAGAATGCTCCATGTCCCTGTTCATCACAATGCTCCATGGCCCCTGTAATCACAAGACTCCATGACCGTGTCATCAAAATGCTCAATGAGCACTGTCATCACAGTGTTCCTTGACAACTTTCATCACGATATTCCATGCCCCCTGTCATCACAAAGCCCCATGACCTAAGTCATCACAATTCTCCAAGACTCATATCATCGCAATGATCCATGACCCATTTCATCACATTGCTCCTTGACACCTGTCATGAGAATGCTCCATGGCATTTGTCACCACCATGCTCCATGGCCCCTGTAATCAGAGTGCTCCATGACCACTTTTATCACAATGCTCCATGATCCCATCATCACAATGCTCTAAGACCCTTGTCTTCACAATGCTCCATGGCCCATGTAATCACAATGATCCATGACCCCTCTCATCACAATGCTCCAGTATCTGTTTCATCACAATGCTCCATGCCCCTTGTCATCACATTGCTCCGTGCCCTTGTCGTCACAATGAACCCGAAGTCTTGTCATCACAATGCTCCATGCCAGTGTCATCACAATATACCATGACACTTGTCATCACAATGCTCCTTGAGCCTTGTCATCACAATGCTCCATGGCGCTTAACATCACAATGCTGAATGACCGTTTTCATCACAATGTTCACTGACAGCTTTCATCACAATGATCCATGGCCCTTGTCATTAAAATTCCCCATGACCCTTTTCATCACATTGCCCCATGACACCAGGCATCACAATACTACATGGTCCTTTTGATCACTGTGGTCCATGAACCGCGTCATCACAAGGCCCCATGACCCCTGGCGTCACAATTCTCCATGACCCCAGTCATCACAATTATCCATGACCCATTTCATCACAATGCTCCCTGACCCCTGTCATCACAATGCTTCATGGCCTTTGTCATCACAATGCTCCATGACCCTTGTCATCACGATGCTCCATGACACTTATCATCACAAAGCTCCTTGGCCGTTTCCACCACAATGCTCAATAACCACTTTCATCACAATCCTCGCTGACCCCTTCACCACAATGCTCCATGGCCATTGTCATTACAATTCCTTATGAACCCTTTCATCAAATTGCTCCATGACACCTCTCATCACAATGCTCCATCGTCCCTATAATCACAATGCTCCATGCGCTTGTCATCACAGTGCTCCAGAATTCTTGTCATCAAAATGTTCCATGGCATTTGTCATCACAATGCTCCATGACCCCTGTCATTACAATGCTTGATGAACCTTGTCATCACAATGATCCATGAACCGTGTCATCACAAGGTCCCAGGACACTTGTCATCACAATGATCCATGACCCCTGTCATCTCAATGCTCCATGACCTTGTATTCACAATGCTCCATGGCCCCTGTAATTGCGGTGCTCCACGACACCTGTCATCACAATGCTCCCTGGTATATTTCATCACAATTCTAGATGACCACTCTCATCACTGTGCTCCACGGCCCCTGTCATCAGAGTCCTCCATGATACCTTTCAACACAATTCTATATGACCACTGTCATCACAATGCCCCATGACACCTGTCATCACAATTCGCCATGGCACTTGTCATCACAATGCTCCATAAACCATGGCATCACAATGTTCATGGACACTTGTCATCACAATGCTCCATGACACCTTACACCACAATGCTCCTTGACCACTGTCATTTCATTGCTCCTTGGCCTACGCATTCACAATGTGCCATGGCCCCTGTAATCACATTTCTCCATGATCCCTTTCATCACAATGCTCTAAGACCACTCTAATCACAATACCCCATGACGCCTATCATCATAATGCTCCAAGGCCCCTCTCATCACAATGCTCCATGATCCCTGTCATCACAATGTTCCATGACACTTGTCATCACAGTGCTCCATGAGCCCTGTCATCACAATACGCACTGCCCATGTAATCACGATGCTCCTGGTCCCCTGTAATCACAATGCTCCATACCCTTGTCATCACAATGCTCCAGAACTCTTGTCATCATAATGCTCCATGCCCATGTCCTCACAATGCTCCATGACCACTTTCATCACAATGCTCCTTGACCCCTGTCATCACAATCCTCCATGGCCTATGTATTCACAATGCTCCATGGCCCCTGTAATCACATTGCTCCATGATCCTTTTCATCACAATGTTCTATGACCACTGTCATCACAAGGCCACATGACACCTGTCATCACAATGCTCTATGGCCCCTGTCAGCACAATGTTCCATGACAGATATCATCAAATTGATCCTTGACTGCTGTCATCACAATGTTCCCTGCCCTTGTCATCTCAATGCTCCCTGGCAGCTGTAATCACAATGCTCCATACCCTTGTCATCGCAATGCTCCAGATCATTCCTCATCATAATGCTCCATGCCCGTGTCATCACAATGCTCCATGGCCCCTCTCATCACAGTGCTCCGTGATACCTTTCATCATAATGATAAATGACCACTGTCATCAAAATGCTCCATGACACCTGTCATCATAATTGGCCATGGCCCTTGTCATCACAATGCTCCAGGACACTTGTCTTCACAATGTTCCATGGTGCATTTCATCACAATGCTCCATGACAACTTTCATCAAATGGCTCCATGATGCCTGTCATCACAATGCTCCATGGCCTTTGTCATCAAAATTCTACATGGCCCCTGTAATAACAGTGCTTCATGACAAATTTTATCACAATGCTCCATGACCACCCTCATCACAATGCCAGATAAGACCTATCATGACAATGCTCCATGGCCCTTGTCATCACAATATTCTATGACTTCTGTCATCACAATGCTCCATGCCCCTGTCATCACAATGCCCCATCAACCCTGCTATTACAGTGCTCCATGACACCTGTCATCACAATGTTCCGAAACCCTTGTCATCACAATATTCCATGATCCGTGTAATCACGATGATCCATGAACCATTTCCGTACAATGCTCCAG